>NC_137893.1:96455436-96610436 GCF_963455335.1 Martes martes | reverse complement strand
TGTCAAATAAATAAATAAAATCTTAAAAAAAAAAAAAAAGAAAGAAAACAGAAGTGAACAGTGTGTAAAAATGACCTGTAAGAAAGCTGAATATTTAGGGTACAAAGTGGTGTAAATAGGGCGGGAGGGGGAGACAGAGAACTGAGTGGGCAGTACTTTATAGTCATCCTAAACATTTGGGTCTTTACCCCAAAAAGCAATGGAGGGTTGCTTTAAATTTAAATAACTTTAAGTAACTTTAAATATCAACATAAATATAAGCTTTCATTTAATATTTTCAAAAGATAATTCTGGCTGCAATATAGATTGGAGGCTACAAATACTGGTAAGAAGATTGTAATAGTGCAACAGGCTGGAGACGGTGGTACCTTGAAGAGTGTCTGGTGTGATGGATGGATACACCAACAACTCTTGTGAAAAGGACTGGCTTTGATGATAGATCAGATATGTGAAAGAGAGAGAGAGAGCAGGTGTAAAGCCCAAGTTTCTGATTGGGGCGATTTAGCTGACACGCTGATGCTGTTTACTGAGGCACTGTGGTTTTTGTTTTCTTGTCGCAAGCGGGTACTAATTATAAGTAGGTAATCTATGGGGAAAATTAACATAATGTAGTCAAGGTGACTATATCCAGAAAACATGAGGAACTCACTCAGTTATTTTGAAATTTCCTTAATTATTTTTTCCTTACTAAAACTAGCAATATCTTGGATGTGGTTTCCTAATTGGTACCACTTAATTAATAACTTCCCCATTAATTTCTATCTTTTCATAAGAAAAAAAGTGCCAGATTTTATTTTTCTGCCCATAACATCATTCTTAAATCACCCGTCATTAGGGGCACCTGGGTGGCTCAGTGGTTTAAGCCTCTGCCTTCGGCTCAGGTCATGATCTCAGGGTCCTGGGATCGAGCCCCGAATCGGGCTCTCTGCTCAGCAGGGAGCCTGCTTCCCCCCACCCTCTGCCTGCCTCTCCACCTACTTGTGATCTCTCTCTCTCAAAGTAAAAAAAAAAAACAAAAAACAAAAACACCCGTCATTAGTTAAAAATGGGAGCAGATCAAAATGGACACACCAAGCTAAAAGTCATTCTAACTTGATAATTCTCTATGATTTGCATTTGGGAGAGACTAAAAGGTAATTGTTTCAGCATCTTTAAACACCTGGAGCATAGTGTTATTTATGATCACTTGAGGAAAGACAAATGATTTTTCCTGACAACTCCCTGCGATGAAGGTAGATTGCTTGTTCCATGGCCCTGTCCACTCATTACTACTGAATGCTACTGACGTCTTTTCAATGAGCGATGGTGCCTTCGACAGAAACTAGGACTTGGGGAGGCTTGTGTGTCTATGCTTCAGAGGGCTGAGGAAGACAAGGGTGAATGGACAAAACCACTCCATTCTAATTCAAAGGTCAGCATGCAGAGAGACTGGTACAGTTTTTACTCTTCCCTCCCTTTCATCCTTCCTCCATCCCTTTTTCCTTCCTCTGCCTTTTCCTTCTTGCCCTCTCCCCACCCCTGGCAGTCTCCCATTCCACACTTCATTTCCTTTCCTTTCATCCTTTTCTGTTTTCTCTTCCTCCAAACCATCCCCTAAGTCTGAAATAAAGCACAGTACAATTAATGAAAAACAAAAATAATAGTTAACATTATGGCACTGGACATAGTACTGATTGTATATTATCTTTTGGTAATCAAAAGTCGCTCATCTTTGGCATATGTTGTAACCCTCTGATGTCAAACAGCTGGTGTTTCAGAAAATGCAGGGTCTTTTTTTTTTTTTTTTAAGTCAATTCAGTAAAACATACTCCAAACAATTCTGCAAACAGATTGGATGGTTCTCTTTCTAAATGATTATTTAGGTTTCAGAGACATACTCTTACTATGTTGGTTTTAGGAAAGTGTGTGGTCCAGTTTTATTACTGAAGATAACACTGGTAAAACCCACTGTGACTGGATCCCTCATTTCTCTGATGGAGGGAGGCTAATGGTTGAGTAATTTGCAAGGATTTATGGGTAACACCTGGTTTTCAGTTTTGGCAGTTCTAATAGGAATTGCCATGAGGAATTTGCAACTTGCCTGAATTGCACTAGATCATACTCACTCAGGAAGTAAATGAAATTACTTGGTGCTTTGATAAGATGTAGTTGTTAACACTCAGAAACCAACATTCCTACCATTAGTGTCTCCCCAGAGCTTGGAAACGGATATGAACCACTGCAGGTAGTCTGGAGTTGAAGGCAATAGCATCTTTGTCTTTAAATAGTCCTGAAAAGTCATGTAATGGCCATAGATTGGTAGGGAGAAGCATCAAGAGAGGTCTTAAACATTTGGTTACCTTAGATCATTTCCATCTCTGGAAATAATTATAGCTGGTGTGATCTGTAGTATGGGAGATGTATTTAGTCCCCCAGTAAGGTTCTATTTCAGTGCTGAGCATTTAATTCTCTAAAGCTGTGTTCTGGATAGAATCTGGTACATGGACTAAGGAACTGGATAAAGGAAATAAATTTCAGGTGGTTTCCATCTCATATGATTGGAGATCCCAAAATGTATCTCCAAAAGTCCAGTTAAATTCTTCACTCTACTTTAGATTTTAAAAATCCCCCCTAGTCTAGAGAGCCCTCTTTTGCATGTACATTACCATGGAAAGGTCTAACAAACACCTTCACAACTAGACACACAGTTAATGCCATAACATATTTTGGTTTACCAGAACCCAAAAATTCTGTGAAATGAGATACCACCTTCACCTTCCAGGTATTTAAATATTAATACTGAGGTAGGTGAGAGTCCAGAAAACTGAAATTCTCATACCATGCTAGTGACAGTATTCATTCCATGGTTCTAGAGTGCAACTGAAGCAATATGTGTCAAGGGGCTGAAAAATGTGCTGTTGACCCAGTAATCTCATACTTTATGTTATAGAAATAAGTAAGGATATAAAACTTTATGCACCAATGTATTTCTTCAAGCAATATTTAAACTCATATATACACACATTCACACACGTGAAAAGAAATAAACAGAATCCCCAATGAAAAGATGTTGGCTAAATATAGTATAATAAGCACATCTTGGGAATCTTACATAGTTGAAAAACATGTGTAATGACATGGAAAAGTGCTCAAAATATTATAACATTTACTGAGCTCTAATCATGTAAAAGCACCATCTTAATTCCTTTATGTGCACCTTCTCATTTTATCTTCACAATAATTGCCAGATGAATAAACAGATGCATAGAGTCAAAGTAACTTGCCCAGGACTATCCAGCTGGAAAGTGGTGAAGAAATAACATAAACGCAACAGATTGAGTCCACAGGCCTTGTTTTTACTCACTAAAACACTGACAATGTTTCTTCTCTGGATAAGAAAAATACGGGGGAAATAAAATTTGGTCTTTGTAACTTCTATGTTGTCTATATTTTCTACTCTACATAAGCTATGCTATAATCAGAAAATTGTTATTTAATAATTCAATTTTTGAGGGGTGCCTGGGTAGCTCAGTGGGTTAAGCCTCTGCCTTCAGCTCAGGTCATGATCTCAGGGTCCTGGGATGGAGACCTGCATTGGGCTTTCTGCTCAGCAGGAAGCCTGCTTCCCCCTCTCTCTCTGCCTGCCTCTCTGCCTACTTGTGATCTCTGTCTGTCAAGTAAATAAATAACATCTTTAAAAAAAATAATTCAAGTTTTGAGAAGATTTTAAAAGATCAATAATGTCCAATGACTATCACCAATGAGAATATCATTGAAATCTATGCAAGATTCTTCAGCCACATATCCTATAACTTGTCTTCACATACACTCTATTTTTTTCCTGTTAACTAATGATTCTTGTCTACTTGTCCCTTGAATGTTTTTACCAATTCTTTCGCACTCATTTTTCTGTTCCCCTGAAAAGCCTACCAGGCCATTTCTATAAAAGGCACACCTGGTGTTCAGTAATATCCATGCTCTCCTTCACTTTCTTAACATAGGGCTAGACTGCATGTCCAAGACCCCTGCATTGGGGTAGAAGTGCATGACTCAGTCTCAACAATAAAATGCAAGCAGAATTAAGATACATGGTAGGCATATGATCAGAAGTCATAGGTGAGGAATTTTGATAAGGATGTGCCTCTCTACACTCTCTTTTCTTATCTTCCAATAAAATTCAGTAGAGGATTCCCAAGACCATAGATGATGTTGGGTCACCAGATGGAAGGAGCCTGTTCCCCTGATGAATGCACTAACAGAATCTCTCTGTTGACCAATGAGGAATGGCAAATTCATCAAGAATTAACACCTCATTGTGTTAAGCCACCAAGGTCATAGGGTCCTCAGAGGAGCTTATTCTGAAAAATCCACCTATCCATCTTCCGAACCTCAGATCAACTGCCTCCTGAACTATGAATAATTCTCCAATTGTTTCTTCAACCTGGTTGTCACACCTCCCCTATGTGAAACATAGTAATGTTTTCCCCTGGGTTTCTGAGCAGGGCTACTGAAAGAGATGGTCACCAAACACTTTGTTTCCAATCTACAGTGAAATAAGGAAACTGCACCAAAATGTAAATAAAGGTAATGCTTTTCTCACTTGTACGATCTTATTATAAAAAGAAAAGGAAATCATTGGATCTAAATAGTATGCTTAACAAGGTGACTTCCATTCTTCTTTGTGAATCAGTAACAAAAAGTTCATGGACTTCTAGTGGTCTGGAAACCACATTATTTGTAGTTCTATTTTAGAGCAGGAATTATTTTCTATTACCTTATAGTTGACTCATATTTTATCTGCACTGCTAGATGGTGCATCCTGAGTGTCTGGAATTATATTTTATTCATCATAGATTCCTCTATACTACCTAGAAAACAGCAGATGTTCAATAAATGTCTGGAGAATGAATGAATGTATGAGTAAATCTGATGTATTCTGAAGAAATACATGAAATGTCTTGGTATAATGGAATTTTCAAGAATTAGTAGGTGATTACTAACTGATAAATGCTTTCTGGATAATCTTCTTGTGTTTTCCTCTAGGTCAGTGTTTCTCAAATGAGGGATATTTGGCAATATCTGGAGACTTTTTGTTTGTCACAATTGGAAGGGGTGTTTTGGCATGAGTGAGTCAGCAGTGCTGCTAAACATTTTGTAATGCACAAATCAGCACCCCACAATAAAGGGTTACTGCAAATATCCCAAATCATACCAAAACATCAGTAGTGCCAAAGTTGAGAAACTGCTCTAGACTAATACAAGCTAAGTGCTATTTCAATAAATCTAAATGACACTAGCCCCCTCTTTTGCAATATCAACTACTGTTCAAATATAAATAGTCCCTTAAAAGAACTATGAAGATACTTTGTTAACTAAAGGTATTTGAGGAAAGATACTTGTTGAAATGGAGTTGCAGTCACTCCAGTGTTTAGTGAGTGAGGCTATCTCTGTGCCTAGCACTGGTGTAAACTCTGTGGGACTCGAGAAGAAAAGTCTGAGAGACAGCCCTTGATCTTAAGGAGTAGGCAGTCTAGTTGGGGAGATGAGAGGATAATGCAAATATCACGGCAGAACACTTAACTGCTAAGCACATGATAACAGAAGGAATTCAGAAAGGAAAGAGGTCATACACACCTCAGTGATAAGACCAATAACTCTCTACATTTTCTGTTATTGACCACTCTCCATATTTTGACTGATCTACTTTGCTTCGTTATTCCAGCTTGCTTAGAAATAGTCTTTAGAGTTAAATGAAAACAGTTGAAAGGAAAAAAAAAAGTTCCCTTTGCAAAATCATTTTGTCCTTAGCACAGAGGCAGAAAGGCCTGGTGGACAATCAGGTAGAAACTCATCCCGAAGGGGCATTCTACTCTCCTCTTGGCCTCCCTTTCCATACCTTCAGCTTTTTTATCAAAGCCCAGCCCATGAGAAAAAAGTGGTATCTTTTCCTTCTAGGAGCTGGTGTACAATTAGTCTCTTGTGAACATCTCTTCTTCGACCCACTGGAAAAAAACAGCATGGCAGAACAGGGGTAACCCTATTTTTTCCCCCTAACTCTTAAGTGTGAAAATAAGAGGAGATACGAGGTCCAGTGGGCATCAGAAGATGAAAAATACCAAGCTGCCATTTGCCCGATGTGTTGGAAGAGAACCAGAGGGTCATTGAGGGTCATTGAATAGATGATTCACATTTTGCATGTGAAGAAATTGAGGGCCACTGTGGGGAAATGACTTTTTAATGATTTTTTTAAGGGGACTCCAGGGCTCTGAAACTTGGGCTTTTTCCAATGAGTCTCACAGCCGAAAGCCTAATGCTTCCATTCACTATGGTTCTGTTTGAAGATCAGAGAGGAAGATGATTAGAAAGAAGGAAGATCGAAACGGTTAAGGAGTCTCTGGCTTTCCAAGTAACCCAGAACCCTACATATTGGGCAAGAATCCCAATTCCCTTCCATATTCCAGCCTTTTTTTTTCAGACCTGTATGGAAAACACAATTATCAGACACCTCAAATAAGGGAAAGGCAAAATAAAGAGCATGTCTCCCTTCCCGCCAACAGAAGGAAAACAGCCGGCCTTGAGCAGAAAGGAGTGGTGGTTTGCAAAAGAGAGGAGGCATCAGCTCTAGTTTCATGCTTTCCTCTTTATTTCTGTTTTAATTATGCCTCGTGCCTATCTCCATGCTGGCATTTATTAAAATATATTAATTGCCATTGTCTAGATGCCTGCCTTCTAACAAGACTTCCTAACAATAGTTTCTTAATCTTGACACTATTGACATTTGGGGCAGGATTATTCTTTGTTGTGAGGCTGTCCTGTGGATTGTAGGATGTTTAGCAGCCTCTCTGGTCTCTACACATGAGATGCCAGGAGCACCTCACCCCAAGTTGTAACCACCAAAAATGTCTCCAAGGGAAGTGGTCCCTAAGCACAAAGACCATGTTTTAATCATCTTTGAAGCCCCAGCACATAATTCAGTAACTGATGCTCAACAAATATTTCACCTATCAATTCAACAATTAATCAAAGTGTAGGAGCTTAAAGCTCAACTCTTAGAAGTAATGCATTACCTAAATTTCGTAGGCTATACATGAAGGAGTACTTGCTTGCCTGCCTGCCCCCAAAAGATCTCCTAAAAGGAATGACTTCTCATTCTATTATTATCTGTAAAATGGACCTAATTTTGTAAGTCCTCATCAGTGATTTTCAAAGTTCATATGCATAAGACTCAACTGGATTCTTATCTGGCAGCAGGCACCTGATAGATCGGCCAGTGAAGCTCTTAAAATACATATATATATATATATATATATATATATATATATATATATATATAAAATCTCCACCCATTGTTACTGGTAACAGTCCTGTTCTGGAGTCTCATCCCAGTTCATCTGGGATGCTAAATTCCAGGTGGTGGGTGATGATTGTCACAATAATCAGTTTGCTCTCTGGAGGAAAAATACATGACAAAGACATTCATAGGTTGTGCAAGAGTGGGGAGAAATGAATTACAGAACTTATCTGTCCCCATTCTCCCAGCTCCGATAACCCTGCCGCCCTTAATGAGAAAGAAATACCAAGACCCAGCTGGGGATTAAAGTCAAGCCTCCCAGGCCCCCTGCATGTTTTATATAGCAGCTCTCCCAGGCACAGACCATACAGAACTCAGGCGAATGCAAGCCCTCAGGGCTTGGCCCTGGCAGTCGGACTGGATTAGAAGAGAATGCAAATCTGACTCCACTAGGAAGAAAATACAAGGAATCAGGGGAGCAGGCGCCTCTCTTCTGCATTGTTGGGAACAATCGCTCCAGTTTGAGAAGTGCAGATGAGCGGCCCTGGGAAAGTGCCTTCTCCACTTTGCCAAGCTCCGGTGTAAGCTGGAAATTCAATTTATTGCTGTGCTCCTTCAGAAGCCACCAGTGGAGCTAATGGGAGATTTATTTTTAGGGGAAGTGGAAGTGAGGGACCTGGGAGGGAGGCGTTGCGTGGAGGGCAGAACAAGTGAACTGCTAGAGGGAAGTAACCACAGAGAGGGGCTCGGTCTGTGGAACGGCTCCCTGTTCCTTCCTTTGCACTCTGCCTCCTATTAACGTGGCTCTTTTAATGAGGTCCCCCAGTACTGCAGTGTTTTCCTACAGGGCGGAGAGGATGGAAATGTGACAACAGCTTCATTAGAGGCCAAAGTAGAAGATGAAGCCCTTGGGCTTCTGTGCCTGTAGTGCTGGTTGTGACCCCTGTGGTGGCAGTGAAGCCCCCTCCTCTCCCTCAGGAAAGGGCATATTGAAAAGACCAGGTCCTACTTCTGTCCCTGACTTACAGAAGCCAAAGACGAGAGGCTTGTGAACTTTCCTCCAGTCTTGCTTTTGGCTGCTAATTCTCTGACCTTAGGCAAATCATTTAACCTCCCTGGGCCTCAATTTTCTCTTTGGTTAAGTAAGAATAAGAATAATGCTTAGTCCTACTCACCTCCTATACCACTGGAGGATAAGCTGGGCAGAGCAATGAAATTAGTTAATACTCTGCTCCAGGATATCTAGGAAAGAGAAGGCTGCATACAGAGGACCCCAACAAACTCACCTGCACTTGACTGTGAAGTTCTCAAGGAGACCAAGGCTAAGTCCCTTTCATTTCTGAAAGCTCAACATTAGAGTTGTCCCTGCTTCAGTATGTAGGTACCATGCCCTGTTCTTAGCACCTAAGGAACATGAACTCATGTAAACCTGAAAACCCACACAAGGAAGGTACTATTCTCATCCTCATTTAAGGAGACTGCAGAAGTTTTTAACACAGCTCCAAGAGATGGGGTCTAGGTCCCTGCCCTTGGATCTGGAAAGACCCATGACTACTTCAACCAACAGAATATGGCAGAAATAAGGGTTGTGATACTCAGGGTGGGCCATAAAAAGTAATGCAGCATCCAGAGCCTACACAGCTCTATAAGGAGTATGACTACCCATGGTGGGCAGCCACCATGATGGAACAAGACCAAGTCACATGGAGATGCCACATGCAGGTGCTCTGGCGATCAGTTCTAGTCTTCTAGTTGGCCCAGCCCATTGCAAGCAGTTCCAGCTTCCAGAAGATTCTGAAAGTGTCCAGCCATCAAGTTACCCCCTGGGGCCCTAGCCATCATAGAATAGAGACAGCCATCTCTACGGTGCCTTGTCTGAATTCCTAACCCTAGGAATCCATGAGCAGAATAAAGAAATTGTAAGCCACTATATTTGGGGGGTAATTTGTTAGGTAGCAATAGTAACTTAACTTAGACAGAAGGTAAAAAGTGGGTTAGGCCTAAGGCCATAAAACTCATAGACTGAGAAGCCAGGATTCCCAAGCATGGAGGTCCAGCACTCACACTCTTCACCATCAGGTTCTTCTGCCTGATGAAAGTCATTGTGTTAATATATATCCACTGAAAAATAGTATGGAGTTTCCTCAAAAAGTTGAAAGTAGAGCTACCTTATGACCAAGCAATAGCACTACTGGGTATTTATCCTAAAGATACAAATGTAGTGATCTGAAGGGGCACGTGCACCCGAATGTTTATAGCAGCAATGGCCACAGTCGCCAAATTGTGGAAAGAACCTAGATGTCCACCAACAGGTGAATGGATAAAGAAGATGTGGTGTATATATACAATACTATGCAGCCATCAAAAGAAATGAAATCTTGCCATTTGCGACGACGTGGATGGAACTAGAGGGTATTATGCTGAGCGAAATAAGTCAATCAGAGAAAGACAATTATCATATGATCTCCCTGATATAAGGAAGCTGAGAGGCAACGTAGGGGGGCTGGGGGGTAGGAAAAGAATAAATGAAACAAGATGGGATTAGGAGGAGACAAACCATAAGAGACTCTTAATCTCACAAAACAAACTGAGGGTTGCCGTGGGGAGGGGAGTAGGGAGAGGGTGGTGGGGTTATGAACATTGGGGAAGGTATGTGCTATGAAGTGTGTAAGCCTGGCGATTCACAGACCTGTACCCCTGGAGCTAATAATACATTATATGTTAATAAAAAAATAAAAAATTAAAAAATATATATCCACTTGAGTGGATGTAAAAGAGCACTGATTAATAACAACTACTATTAATAACTGTTTTATTGTTTTATAAACATATAAATATTGAAATTTTGCATTAAACATGTATTTGTTTACACTAATCAACCAAAAAAGAATTATTTATTGTGCCTTTTCTCATATAATACCTCATAGGTAATACCTATGTTTTAGAAACTCTAAGCAGTGATAAAATGCATAAACTCTGCACAACACAGTCACCCTTAGATGGACAAAAGAATTCAAACACTTAAGTGTGCCAAGGTCGGTTCAGTGCCTAAATCCAAATACAGACTTTTCTCAGATATTGAGTGGCCTTCCTTCCAGAATAAAATACAGCAAGAATCTTTTCTCCTTTGTTTTATATCCTGGAATCCTTACCATGCCATCACTATAGTACAGGGTACCACAGTACAAACCAACAAAGCATATGAAATGGTCATAGGGTCAGGAGGAAAGCCCACACTCACATGAGTCAATATCTGAGGATCCTGAGAGTAAATCTGATCCTGCCCATGTTCCAATTCCACAGCAAATAACAACGCTAAAATTTCTAAAGAGAAAGAAAAGCCCCGTCACCTCCCCTCACCCTCCCAGCCCCCTGATATTTGTGTTTTTTAAACTTCCCATTTAAAAGTGGGAGAATCTATATCACAATGTTGGTACTGGTTTCCCTGAACTCAAAAGAAAATGAGGAATGTAGGTGTTCTCTCCAAGCTAAAGAAGAAAAGGAAAATTTTGTCACAATGTATCATCTCTGTGCTGCATCCCCAAAGCCGGGAGGAACATGTCAGCCTGCAATTTCTTAAATGGTTTATTGCCAGTAGCCAAGACATGGTGAGCCCACACTGCAGAAACCCCCTGGTTTTCTAGCACATGTATCAATTCCAGCGAGTTCAAGGAGATCATATTAATTTGAGTTCCTTTATTTGGCCACCTGCCATCTGGGCCATAAGACACTGGGACATTAATTGCTCCTCTTGTTTTGTGAATATCTGCTTATAAGGTCTTCACTTTTGCCATTCCTTTGAATGAATGTCCCCTGTACTCAGACCTCTCTGTTGGTCCAAGTCCTGTCTTTTTAGTGAGGACTTGTTCAGGCTCAATAATGTCCTCTCAATGTCCCTCTCCAAAATGTCCCTGTCTTCTGAATTCCAGCAACCTTTTCTCTAGATATTGTCTCCATCTGGCATTTTCCATGTTATGTGTAACGTGTCACTGACATCAGAGTCATCCTTCTTCCTCCAGAAATGAGAAGCCATGTGAGGAACAGAGTCATCTGAGACTTTACAGTATCACTGAGAATTATGGGATTGTACGTGTCCATTATTTGGCGGTGAAAAGACACTGTGTTAAGGAAGGAAGAAAGGATCAGGTAGAGAGGTAAAAAAGGGGAACTTAATCCTGGCTCTGTCACAGTTTGGAGACTGTGGCCAAGCTACTTTCTGTGTTTAGAACTCAAGTTTCTTTTCTTCTCTTTCTTTCTTTTTTTTTTTTTTTAAAGATTTATTTATTTATTTATTTATTTATTTGTCAGAGAGAGTGAGCACAGGCAGACAGAGTGGCTGGCAGAGGCAGAAGGAGAAGCTGGCCCCCTGCTGAGCAAGGAGCCCGAAGTGGGACTCCATCCCAGGATGCTGGGATCATCAAGTTTCTTTTCTATAAAAACCTTGGTTTGAGCAAGATGACCTCTGAGGTCCATGTGGTAAGTGTGACAGAAGAAAAGAAACTGTTTCTCTTAGCATTAGAAAACTAATGCTCTTTAGTTAAAGTACACTAAAAGAGATAAATGCTGAAGTCTTCATGACTGAACACAGTAGGAGTAGGTTTTTTGGTTTGTATACAATGTAATGTATGGCAGGAGCTGAGCTCTGCTCCCCACAGCAAGTCAGGGGCCCAGACAGAGGGAAGGATCTTACAGATCCAGTGTGGCTTTGAAATTTGCCTAGGCACAACCATCAGGAGAAGAGAAAGATGATCTTGCATGAAAACGGGGCTGCCAGATACAATACAGGATGCCCAGTTATATTTGATTTTCAGATACACAGTGAATCATTTTTTAGTGTAAGTATGTGGTATGTAATTCTCTGAAAATTCAAATTTATTGGGCATCCCATATTCTTGTTTGCTAAATCTAACAATTCTGCAGAGAGATTTTCATAAATGGTGCTCATCACCACCACTAACTTTCCGTTCACCAGAGCTCAGTCACGTGACCCAATCATGACACAAAGGATGTTGGGAAGGACAGTTCCAGCTGGGCTGCTGCTTCCCACAAAACTCGGCCCCCCCTGTTTCATGAAGCTCTGGAGGGCTGCCCCCTTCTGTCACTGCTCAGCATAGTGAACCAACTGATTCCGAGAGGGTTGAAGCAGTATGTTAAGGTAATTTTTCCAATGGTCTCAAAGATGCAGCATTCTTAAACATAAGTGGGCTAAGGGAGGGAAACAGACTTTTTTATCCCACTCTGAGGTCAAGAAAATAGGCTTTACTATATCAGGATCGTTTCTTTGCCAAATGGAGAGAAAAATCGGAAATAATATTCAGGGCTGCTTCTTTGTCATTTGCCTTAATTAAATTAAAATTTAAATCACATGCATTCTCTCTGTTTACATTCTCTCTGTTACATTCTCTCTGTTTACTGTATTCTCATTTGGAAGACACTAGGATATCACTTGGATTCAATAAAACTGGTTATTCTCTATGTTAATTCTGGGATCCTATCTATCCTTCCTCCCTCCCCCCTTTATTTGGATTGACTACACCGTGTTATACTGAGAAACAGGATGAACTCTTATTTTGCTATGCAGGAGTCAAAATTAACTGCTGCTGTATAAACTGCCCAGTTTTCTTCTTTGCTCTGAAGGCTATGCCAGGACTCAGCCATTACAATGTGAAAACATCTGAGCTTCCGTGGCTAGCCTCCAAGAAACAGAAAGGCTATAATGTCTGAAAGCTAATATGGAGTTGGGGATGGATGGGCCAGACTACAAGATGAATGGAAAGCAGTGTGGTCTGTAGAGTGTTCGAATTTTTTTTTCAAAAGGAATTTTTTACCCCAGGCCAGAAGCCTTTGTGTCAGGGAGACTGTCTCATTTCTCTGCTCAAAGGCTGTCAGAGATGACTGAGATTTGAGAGCAGTTTCTGATGTTGACGAGGTCAAGGGAGGCAGCACTGTGAACCATCAGTCACTGCGTCAGCGGTGAGCTGAGGAGACACGTGAGCCCCACAGTGAAACCTGGAAAGCCATTCTCTCCAGAGGAACCGAGGGGCAGGGGGAGGGGCAGATGAGAGAAAGGAAGAAAAGACACAGGTCAAATGGTCACCACAAAGTTTACCACATTAGTATTCAGCTGGAATCAGAGAAACTTTCTCAGTCCCAGCTGGGAGTGTTCTGAAGAAAGAAGTTGACTAGAGGCAAAAATCATATTAATATTACTGTGCTTAATCAATATATGAAACCCTCCACTGTCCTTTTGCAAGGCTGCTCCAGAAAGTTAAGACCCGCAGTGATTCTGCTTCCACCTGACTGTGTGTGCAAACAGTGCAGGTCGGGGCATCTAGACTGAGACCGAGGGAATACGTACTGGAGATGTACTCCCTGCCTCAGAGATCCGCGGGGTTTGCCCAAAACGGGTCAGGGGACGGCACAGACATCCTTCTTTTCAAAATTAGTTGCAAGCTCAGGAGAAATAAGAGAAATAAGCCTCAGTGGACAGGGCGATGCTTTGGTCTGGTAAGGATGGACCCATGGAAGCCATCATGTGTCATTCCTATAGGTCAACCCCACAGGGCCAGCACAGGGCCAGAAAGTTGGAAGCCTTAAAACCAGGAGTGTCCCCTGAAATCTTAAATGAGATTTCAATGTTTCTTTGGGATCAAAAGTAAAGAACATCTCAAATCCAGTGACTTGGGCCAAATACCTTCATATCCTTCCTGAAACTTCAAAGGTAGGCAAAAGCCAATGGTCCCTATAGAGTCTAACCAGAGATATCAAGAAAAGGTATCTATTAGAAATCTATAGAAACATTTCCCAATTTGGGGGATGGTTTTCCAATTCCAGTTATCTAGTCCAGTGGTTCTCAACTGGAGGGGGCCATTCGGAAATGTGTAGAGGTACTCACATGGGACAGAAGCCAAGAATGCTGCTCAAAACATCCTATAGCACACAGATCACAGATACCCCTTTCAAAACAAAGAATCGTATGTCTCAAGGTGTCAGTAGTACAGAGGTTGAGAAACCACTGCTGGTTAAAATTAGGGTCCTCTGGTTACCAGCTAAGGAGAAAAGCCTCTCAAATCATTTCATTCATTATCTGAAAATCATGACCCAGGGCTTGTACACATGTATTCCTCTGTACTACCTTTTTCCTTTATTATTCCTCCTGTTCCCCATTTCTTTTTGTCTACAAGTACAACTGTTTTTATTTTTTTCTCAACCTCGAGAGCACAAAGTTCCATGCACTGAGTTGATCCGTGAGACAATTTGATAAATATGCATTTGTCAGACCCTTTGGAGTCTAGCCAACCTGACACCAGACAAGTTTGTATCTCCTGAAATCCTAATATTTAGAATTGGGAACCTGGAAAAAGCCAGCTGATTCTCCCTAGCTTCACCCTCAGAAGGAGGAAAGGGGCCAAAGTGAGATGTTCTCTTTCCCTCCACTTCTTGTGTTCCCAGGGGTACGTGGGGGGCACGTGCCATGGTACATGGGAAACTTACAGCTCCTGGTGGCCCACATTAACCTTTTTAGAGCTTTATGTGATAGTCCTCTTTCTCGAATAACTTCTTGGAATTTGTTTTCAGCACTACTGCTTTCAGTGCTTCACCTGTATTTCTTCTTATAGATCTTCCAAGTGGAAATTCATTTTCTCTTTGCCTGCGCACTAGTCTCATTTCTCTGTCCTCCCTCTCTTTGCAGTGCCTCTGAATTTGGTAGCATCTGCACTTTTCCTGACTGTGTTCCTACTTTCTTCGACCAAATCATAAAAAGAAATGTTAAATAGCACTGAACCTAGCTCCATGTTCCTCTGGGGTACCCCACCCAACTGGGTACACTGCCATTCACCTTGACTTCCCCTCCAGTTTCTTGGCTCCAGTCCTTAATTACTTGAAAGGTAAGTAGTTGCTATTAGTGGTCCTCATCATCTTTAAAATAAAGTATATTTCTAAAAAAATAAAAAAATAAAAATAAAATAAAATAAAATAAAGTATATTTCTAAATATTCCCACTGTCTTTTTTTGGTGATTAAAACCTCAGCATTGGCTCGAACCATGCACTATTCTCTACCCCCACACTCTAAGTAAGCTTCATGTGATTTCTAGAATGATTCTTAAAATCCCATGCTTTTTAAGAATGTAAGTCAGAGATGATTAAATTGCTAGTGCATCCTGCTTGATTCTTCATTTGACATCATAGAAAGTCATCGTTTGGCTCACAGGAAAAAACTAACACTATGCTTACTCCCCACCTTCTTTCCTCCACCTTGCTGTCAAACACCAAATGCAAACCTTGTCTACACTCTTGTCTTCGAGAATCACAGAGATACGTCGGACGCAGGTGTCCCAGGCCACCCTGTGTTCTGTAGGACTGCCCAAATGGGTACCTCATGAGATAAATCAAGGTCTGCTTCACAACCTTTCCGTGCCACTCCTCCCCTGGACACAAACTTGTCAGAGATTCCCTCTTTTGGTTTTGAACACTGGTTGCCCCCAACCCAATTTCAGAGAGACAGGATATTTTAAAATGACAATTATTACAATGAAGTTCTGAGATCTTCGATGATGTAAGCCTTAAGACGCGGACCGCTAATGTATTTCCTACAAAATAGAATACTGCCCCGTAAACCCATGTCTATTTTTCTAGATTTCATATGAAACCACTCATTCAGCAAGTATTCATTCCAGGCCTACTATGGCCCAGACACGATTCTAGGTGTTGAAGATAGAGTGCTGACCTAGAGAAAAATAGCCTGCTTTCTTGGAGCCTCAAATTAAAGTGGACCAGGGTAAACTAATAAACAAGGAAATGCTCGTATGTTGTCGGGTCATGATAAGTGCTACATTAAGAAAAATAAAGGAGTCCAATGGATAGAGAATGCTGTGTGAGATAATAAAGTGGCTGTTTTCGGTAGGATGATAAGGGAAGGCCTCCCCGAGGGGCAGCTTTTAACACCACCTGAATGAAAAGAGGAAGCCGGTCAGGTGAAGATTTGGGTGAAGTAACTTCTAGAGGTGAAATTCAGAGGCTTGAGACAGCCATGAACCTAGCCTGGCAAAAGAACAGCAAGGAGGGCCCCACAGCTGGAGCAGAGGGAGAGAGAAGCAAGATCTGAGATGCGGATGGAGGCCGGGTCACACCGACCCTGTGGGAAAAAATTCCGAATGGTGTGTATTAGCTTCCTGCAGCTGCTGTGATGTGTCTTTACAAACCGGGTGGCTTGCTTAAAACAACAGTAAATTTTTATCTCGCAGTTCTGGAGGCCAGAAATCTGAAATCAAGGTGTCATGAGGATTGGGTCCCCCTACAAGATGTGAGGGGGAATCTGTTCGGTGCCTCTTTCCTCGCTCCTGATGGCTGCCGGCAATCCTGGGCATCCTTGGCTTCTAGACACATCACTCCAATGTCTGCCTTTGCGTTCACATAGGCTTCTTCTCCACATCTTCACATTCTCCACAAAGAGGTGCGTCTCAACTTTTTCTCCGCCCTCCACTTGTAGGTATACCCGTCATTGGATTTCAGGCTCACCCTAAACCCAAGATCTCATTTCAAGATCCTTAACTTAATTACATCCTCAAAGAACCCCCCCCTTTTTTTTTCAAATTAAGTCATATTCAAGGGTTTCTGGAGTCAGAACATAATCATTTCTTGGGGAGGGGGGTACTATTCAACCCCCTACAGAGAGCCAGCAGAAGATTCAAAGAGAGATTTGACCTCACCCGGTACGTTTTAAAGGGTCATCTGGTACATCATGTAGAGTAGTCTGGTGGGGACAAGGGTGAAAGCATGGAGATGACACACACTTGCCAGTGGATTCTACTGCTCCTGACTTGTCCTTTTGTTTTTGGGTAGGATAGCATAACTTCAGGATTTAGGTGAGAAGACAGAATAAAATGTTTCTTTTCCATACACAAGAGGGTCACTACTAATGTTCTAATGGACAAGCTATATAGTAAATCCACCAAAGTCCAGTTAGAAAAGGTCAAGGTTAATCACCATAACAAAATGTACATGGAGTCATCGTGCAAAACATGATCTTTATAATGACTCTTTAAGAAGTGTTTACTAAACACCAGGCACTGATCCACTTGCTTTGTGTATAAAATTATTTCTCACTGGATTTGAGTAGTATTCAGTGGGAGAGATATAATTAATTCTATTGCATGGAGCACTGGGTGTGGTGCATTAACAATGAATCTTGGAACACTGAAAAAATAAAATTAAATTAAAAAAAAAAGAAAATTCTAAGGTCCTACAACTTGAAAAATTCAGATCTAGAGTTATTATGAGCTACAGTTTGGGTTCTAACCACTAACTTACATCATCATTATCAATAATTCCTTTTTAAAATTCTAATTTAGTATCATTATGAATTGACTATTTCAAACACTGGATTGTACTTGACCCTGGACTCAGTTTAAAATCCAGCTTGCTCACCTAAACAGTTATCATGCAGACTGCTGTTCACTTCTAACTGAGTTGAGGCCCAGAGGGAAAAGTAGTGCCCATTATGCTTACCAATACTTTATCTTGTTTCAGATGGGAGTGATCCTCTCCAACATGGGAGGGTACTAGGTAGGTCATATCTAGAATATCATTAGCAGTACTTACTAAATCGATGCTCATTGGTAACTGATAATATTTCCAAAAATAATGCAACCAGACTATGTGCCTCTTGGTGGAAATACAGAACACCATCCACTAAATCATGTTCCTTCTCCCTGCTCCCCCTGCCAAAAACTCAGGTTTAACATAATCAAGCTTCTACATCTAATTATCAACTCACAGGCAATATAAGGCACGTTCAGCAACACCAAAGAGATAAAATCAGCAAATTCAAAATGGTGGGAAACTCTAACAACAACTAATTGAATTTTATTACAGATATAAAAAAGAAGGAAATTATAGATTAAAAAGACTAAAGAGAAATATCAACCAACCACAATGTATGGCAAGCAAACAAACTAGATATATTATATAATTATAATAGTAAGATGTATTTTATAATTATAAATTTGCAGGAAATGAAAGAGACAGAGCACATGCCCAATGATTCCATGAATTGATACTGATAAAAATAAGGAATTATTTTTAATTATTTTAGCTGTGACAACAGCATTGAGGTCATATTTTTGTCCTTACTTTTAGAAATATATATAGGGAAATACAGATAAAACAGTATCTTTTGGTTTTGCTTCAAAATAATCTGGGGGCAGGGGGGGATGTTCCTGAAATAAGACCAGCCGTGAGCTGGTAGCTGCAGATGTGAGTAATTCCTCAGAATCTTCAGCATCATGAAATGGTTCTATTTTTATGCATGTTAAAAATTTCCAACATTAAAATTTTAAAAAACCTTAAGAAGTCCAAAATATACTTGAAGTATAAAATATAAATTATAAGATAGATGCTATATATGCTCATGATAGACATCTGGAAAGCACAGAAAATTTTTTGAATGATTTTACAAAACTACTTACACTGTTGCCCCCATTAAATCAACTACCAAGTGCTCAGCACACCTGTTGTCTGCTTTTAGGGACTGTGTTCCAATTTGAGTGCAGCAAATAGAATGAAGACCTGCCATGAAGTTTGAAGAAACTAGTCTTTGAAAACACTTTTCCTTAGGTTTCTGCATGCTCCCCTACCCCTGGGTCAAAACAGAAGCACTACTCAAGAAATACATCCTCCTTGTGTATAGTTAAACTTCAGTGCGTAGCTACAGAAGACCAAATCTGGGTCTAGGTTTGCAAACCAAATATCTAAGTGCAAGAACAGCATTCACACAAACATCCAGATTGAAGCTTTAAGGCTTTGATTGCGGGGCTCTTGCTCTGTTCGGACATTTCTTCCTCTCCCTCCTTCCCCTCTCCCAAATATATGGTATACCTAATGAAGTGTTTCTTCTAGAAGCTTAGAGAGTTTACCCTCTTCTGGAGTATATACCAACCAATAACGAATTGAGAGAGGTACACAGAACTTCCCAGTAGTCCCTGCCATTTAGGATTGTCATCCAAAACGGTCTGGGAAAGTCTGTGGCCACGATGGGTGAACCTCTGCCGTGATTCCACATGGAAAGTGCTGTGTCTTTCTCCGGTTAAATACTGTCCTAATGAGCTCACAAATGGATCCCGGTTTCCTTCCTGTGTCAAGTGTCTTTCTGGCTGCTGCTTCTGCATCAGACAGCTGGGGCATTTGTCACTGGGACTGTTAAGACAATTTCCCCATTCTAACAAGATTTTACTCTTGAGTAAAATAATTTTTCTCAGGATGGTTTTAGATATATATATATATATATATCTATATATATATATATCTCCATAATCAGTTTTCAATGAAGGGTGGATTTTTTTTTCCACATTCGGAAGTGATTTATATTAGGCATTTGGAAGACAAACATGGACATTTTTATTATTTTTTAAAATTTCTTTAAGCAAGCAAGAGAAATCCAAGAACAACTTGGAGTAGATTTACAGTTAGTTCTCTCTGCCTCCCCCTGCCCCGCACCCCTTTATCTTGCCCTGGAGCCTGATGGGACTTGAGTGTCCTTGGAGGAATGGCAGAAGGAAATGCTAGGGGCCAATTGCTGATTTTATCATTCAAACACAAAATTTGTTACACCACTTTATCGGTCACAGGGAAAGCAATTATATTGTGGTTCAATTTTCCACTCAATGGCTGTACTGGGGATCAAAGTCAGTTTTTATGATGGGAAAAAATGTTTTGCTATTTTATTTGTTACTTAAAATAAAGAAGTACATTATTATAATGCTTTCTGAGGTTTTCCTACCCCCAACCCTTACTCCTTCATGAGGTACAGTGGATTATTTTGGCTTTCTCCCTTCCTTTGATTAAATAATCAGTTTTCTTCCTGTCCTCTAAAGCATATTTCACTGTAGAAATGAAATTGGCACGGTTTAAGGCAACACAGCATTAGGACTCTAATCTTAGCCACAAAGAGCAAAACCTGCCCTACGCTATTTATTCTTCACTAGACTGGTACTCTTTCAAAAGCAGCAGGCATTGTAATGATTTCTGCGTGTGTCCTGACTGTCATGTGTTTTGTGCTGTGTTATGTTGTGTGCTGCGTGATGCTTACTCTCTCCCATCTGCCATGTGACATAATTAGCACATCTTTCTGTTGCATTTAGAACATCTTCTTTGCTACAGAATAGTGATGTATGAAGGTTTCATATGGGATTATAGGTAAAAATCGTCCATTTTCATTAAAAACATAGGATGTTCTCTTTTCAATTATAACCTTTTTGTCTTATTGTCTATCTTCTTTGCAATGAGGAAATTGAAGTCAGTAAAATTAAAACTATCCAAACCAAGCAGAAGTTATTATTATCATTTTGCTTTTAACTTCAGGACTAGTTGATGATTAGCCGATTTTGTTTGAAAGTTCCAATTTTAAACCAAGAAACTGGTGACAGGGACCTCCAACAATTGTGCTATGGGGCTACAGTTTGTAATAGGATGAATAGTTAAGTGAAAACTAATACTTTTTATTGCACATTTATTCATATTTGTTAGGGAGACAGCAAAAAAGTGACAGCTACTTCCCTCTTTCAAATGATATCAAGTTCACATCGACATTTCTCGTTGGTTTCAACTTTTACAATTTGATTGCGATCATCTTTACTCTTTCTGGTCTCCTGCTAATTGCCTCCAGGCTCAAAGAGTCTTACAACACATCCTCTGAATCCAAGAGCAGAGAATTCTGGAATCTGCTGGAGGTGAATAATTACTGCAGTAGCTGAGTGATGGTCTAGCTACCACAGTACACTTTTGTCCGCCCCATGGAGCTTCAGGCAATGGCTGAAGAGCCGAGCGTGAGGCCCATAAAGGTTCGGGTGGGGAGGCAGAGGATTGCGCCCCAGGAGAGCGGTGCCACCAGCTGGCTGGAGCCGGCCAACCTCGTTTCTGCACATCCCTGGGGCTTCGGTCTTGGTTTTTGATGTGGGTGAAGGTGACTTCTAGCTTTGAGAGTAGGAGAGTCTCCCTCTCAGCAGTTCCCCCATAGGCTTTGCCCTCTCATAGGAGTTTAAAGTGCTTTTTCAATAACACTGAATTTTATGACTGGGGGCAAGAAACCGGGCCTCAGAAAAAGGCAAACCTGCACGTGAGAAAGATATTTTTGAGAACTGCAGCTACTGTTTATTGAGAATTCATTATGAGCCAGTCTCTGTGTATGTTATATATTATACATTATATCCTGAGAGCAATACAGCAAGGCACGAATTGATATTCCCCATTTTTTAAGATGGAAAAGCTCAGACCCTAAAATCTATTTAAACTACTCTTTAAACTATTTGGCAAACTACCCCTAGAATACTTGTTTACTATATGGTGAAGAGTATATAGATAACAATATTAAGCAATCCAAATATAATAATAATCCTCATCTAATGGTAAACACCAGCTTCCAAAGCTTTAAGTTCATTTTTTTACCCTTACATATTCCAGAAGCTCTTAATCACAAAGACCTCTAATTAATTTTTCCTGAGAAATTTAACTTATTTTGGCAGACTAATACACATTTGACTTTTCCATAGTAGTCCTACAGCTTAGACAGTGTTCTGAATCTGTGAAAATATCTATATTATATCTTAATAAATGTATCGAGAGCTGGAAATTAGCTATTACTTTGGCCTAAACTGGGCTGAAGTCATAGTTTTATTCTATCAAACAAGAGGCAATATTTTTAATTTAGTAATTAACCTAGTGACTAAATACTGTTATTTAAAATATTATTTTTATTTACATGCTTCGATGTCAAAGAAATTATACCAACTGTTTTTCATTCCTATTACTTTCAATGAACTTAATACTGAGTCCTATTCATCTTGTGATAATCCAGTCAATCAATTAATAATTTACCTACAAATGGTCAGCTCAAGCCAGAGGCAAAACAACCTGGACATGGAAAAAAGTAATTGGAGTGGAAATAAGTGTCTTAAATATATAGCCTTTAAAAACAGGATTATCTAAATGGAATATAGTGAACATAATCCTAAGTATTGTCCCATGTTCCCAATGGGTTGTCTCTACTTATAGATCAGTTGGTTGCCATGACACCAAACTCTTAATTTAATGCAATATGATATTGCAAATAAGACTAGTTCTCTCTACTATGATGTTATGTCGTATTTTAATAACATTTTTAAACTTTCTTTGAATTGTGAACCAAACTTTTAAATAGCCTATTTACAATGTTTCTTCCTATTTTATGTAATTTTTACATTAACTCCTACATACAAAAGCTCCAGTCCTAATAAGAACATGAAACTGAATACCTTGTAAACCATTTAATTACCCTCCCCTTTAAGAACATCTAGTATGTAGATCTTCAAATTTAGAAAATAGATGGGGTGGCATTGGTAATGATTCTATTTCTTTGGAATTTTTCACTTTACCTACAGAATAATGAATTTTTAAAATTCCAAATTGTCCTTGCTCATTTATTTTAGCACTGATTACATTTGCATTTTTATTATCTGTTTACCTGTTTTCATTCCTTACTACACAATGCCCTCCTCAAGGGCAGAATCCCTGACTTTCTCACTTTTTCTTACTCCAGTGCTTAACACATATAAAAAACTCAAATATTGTTGTATTAGTGAAGTAAATAACAAACTGCATATTACTTGAGACAATTTTTTCTCTCTCTCTCTCTCTCTCTCTATATATATATATACACATATATATATATAGCTTTTTTTTTAATTCCTCACCTCTCAGATGCACTAAGAGCTCTTCATAAATCAGTTCCAACATATTCTGCAGTCTTTTAAAAAAATTCTTATAGAAAACATACAGGATAACTTTTCACAAAGAAACATTATGAAGTTTGATTCTTCTACTCTGAGAAAATTTCCATAGAATTACAAAGAATGCAATGAGCCAAACACTTTCTTCTAAAGTTTTTGGAGCAAATATTTTTTTTTCTGTCCTTTTTCCTTTGGCAGCACAAAAAAGTAAATGAAAATAAATTTTCAAATAAACAAATAAACAAACAATTTTATCCTCAATGCTCCAAGTCCTCCAATCCCGAACTTCTATTTACAAACACTGGCTTTCAAATAGCATCATCAGTAAATAAGGCTGCCCTTTCCAGCTTAAAAGCATAGCTGATGAGAGACATGATGATTGCTTAAAATATCCTAAGGGTATGAAAACTAAAGTGGAGAAAGAATTATTTAGGCATAACTAAAGCATAACTAAAGGGAGATATAACTGGATGGAGAAATACTAAATTTTAAAAGAGTAATTTCAGGGAAAGAATCAGTATAAAAAAAACAAAACCCTCAAACTTTCTTAACAGCCTACTGGGCTGTGGAATTGGTTCTAATGGAAAGTAGTAGAAAAAAGTCATGAGTGCTTAAAACTAGACCCAAAACTACCAAGGACGAAAAAAAGATGACGATAGCCTCACAAAGGCAGTGTGTATCAAAGTGATGAAATAAAGTCTTTCCTATTTTTAAGCATCTTGATTTTAAGAAATGAAATCCTAATGTTTCTCCTAATTTGATTTTCCAAGAAAATATGCTAAGCAGAGCACCTATGAATCATTTCTTTTTTTTTTTTTTTAATTTTTTATTTATTTTCAGCATAACAGTATTCATTGTTTTTTCACCACACCCAGTGCTCCATGCAATCTGTGCCCTCCCTAATACCCACCACCTGGTTCCCCCACCCTCCCACCCCGCCCCTTCAAAACCCTCAGGTTGTTTTTCAGAGTCCATAGTCTCTCATGGTTCACCTCCCCTTCCAATTTCCCTCAACTCCCTTCTCCTCTCCATCTACCCTTGTCCTCTATATTATTTGTTATGCTCCACCAATAAGTGAAACCATATGATACTTGACTTTCTCTGTTTGACTTATTTCACTCAGCATAATCTCTTCCAGTCCTGTCCATGTTGCTACAAAAGTTGGGTATTCGTCCTTTCTGATGGAGGCATAATACTCCATAGTGTATATGGACCACATCTTCCTTATCCATTCATCCGTTGAAGGGCATCTTGGTTCTTTCCACAGTTTGGCGACCGTGGCCATTGCTGCTATAAACATTGGGGTACAGATGGCCCTTCTTTTCACTACATCTGTATCTTTGGGGTAAATACCCAGCAGTGCAATTGCAGGGTCATAGGGAAGATCTATTTTTAATTTCCTGAGGAATCTCCACACTGTTCTCCAAAGTGGCTGCACCAGTTTGCATTCCCACCAACAGTGTAAGAGGGTTCCCCTTTCTCCACATCCTCTCCAACACACGTTGTTTCCTGTCTTGCTAATTTTGGCCATTCTAACTGGTGTAAGGTGGTATCTCAATGTGGTTTTGATTTGAATCTCCCTGATGGCTAGTGATGATGAACATTTTTTCATGTGTCTGGTAGCCATTTGTATGTCTTCCTTGGAGAAGTGTCTGTTCATATCTTCTGCCCATTTTTTAATATGATTATCTGTTTTGTGTGTGTTGAGTTTGAGGAGTTCTTTATAGATCCTAGATATCAACCTTTTATCTGTACTGTCATTTGCAAATATCTTCTCCCATTCCGTGGGTTGCCTCTTTGTTTTGATGACTGTTTCTTTTGCTGTGCAGAAGCTTTTTATCTTGATGAAGTCCCAGAAGTTCATCTTTGCCTTTGTTTCCTTCGCCTTTGGAGACATATCTTGAAAGAAGTTGCTGTGGCTGATATCAAAGCTGTGATCACCAAGACAGCATGGTACTGGCATAAAAACAGACACATGGACCAGTGGAACAGAGTAGAGAGCCCAGATATGGACCCTCAACTCTATGGTCAAATAATCTTTGACAAAACAGGAAAAAATATCCAGTGGAAAAAAGACAGTCTCTTCAATAAATGGTGCTGGGAAAACTGGACAGCTATATGTAGAAAAATGAAACTTGACCATTCTCTTACACCGTACACAAAGATAAACTCGAAATGGATAAAAGTCCTCAACGTGAGACAGGAATCCATCAGAATCCTCGAGGAGAACATAGGGAGTAACCTCTATGAATCATTTCTAAGAGCCTTCAAGTAAGTCCTACTTTTTGTCCACAAAGTTAATGACTGTTTATACACACACACACACACCCTCTAAAGTTGATGCTCAATTTTTCTCTTAGAGCGTATGTGCTCTGTTCTAAATAACTAAATAAGTAAAAGTCATACTCTTTGGCCTTTTCTCCCAAAATCTGTTTCTCCCCATATATAACCATACTTAGCATAGCAGACAAAATAAAGATCCATTGTTTTTCCTCCCCAGCTATAAAAGTGCCAAGATTCTTCAGCCTGACAAATTTAAATGAGTTGAAGGCATCTCCCACAAGGGAATCTACAGTGCTGGCTCATGGTTAGAGATAAATTTTTCAGGAAACCTGTACCCAGGGTGAGGAAGGAAAACCTCCCTGATTTTTCTTCCCTCCCTTTATCACATATTTCAATTGCAGAATGGATAAGCAAAAACAGTCTCTTTTTCCTCTGAATTCCCCCAAAGGGTAATTTAAGATCAAACAAAAAAGATTCTATATGATCCCCAAATTTGGGGATATAAGCGAATCACAACAAACTGGGCTGGCAGGAGGCCATTCAGTTGTGATGGAGGGACTGTAAAGGTGATCCCTGAAATGCTGGGTTGATACAGGAGCCATCTTCCTTCCAGCATCATTCCTCATCTTGGTTTAGGTGATGATGGGCTAGAGTTATGCTTGGCACACTTTGCTCATCTACTATTTGGGTTTTTACTGACCTTAAACTTAAACTTCTTCCTAGTCTCACTGAGTATTTACCCTTGCTTTGTTCCTGCTAAACATCGATGGATCTCAAATACAGAAAATAACTAAAAATGAAGGTTGGGGGTGTGTCCTGGAGCAAAATCCAGTCTGACAAATCCATAAATTTAGTAAAGTGTTTAACTAGACCAATTAGCATTCAGTTGAAGCTGTGATATGAATGGTGTATGTAGATCCAAACCTCAAGACTGTTGGGGTGGCATTTAAACTCTTTCTCAAAAGAATTCTAGGCTTGAAATTAAGTCTAAATTGAAAATTTTGGGAATAAATCTTGTCTAATAAACTTATTGTCTACATGACCTTGGGCAAGGTATCTAACCTTATTGATCCTGTTCCTTCATCCATACAGATGTGTGTATGGTGAGTGTATATATATTCGAATGGGAAAAGAGGCCTAATAATATGTATTTTCTAGAAGTTTATGAGCATGGATGAAATGTGCGCTCAAGGAAGGACATCGTGCTATAGATAAGGTAGAATGTGTCAACTTGTATTAAATACGAATTTGTGAAACACGTGTTTCACAAGGGTGAAACACGAACAGCTAAACCATGATTCTCAAAGTGTGATCCAGGAACCCTTAAGCACCCCAAAGATCCTTTTAGAGTATGGGCAAAGTCACACATTTTTATAATAATGCCAAGATATTTTTTTAATTCTCTTTGTCTCACAAGCATACAGCAGAATTTTCAAGACAGCACAACATGTGATACCCAATAGCTGAGTGACGGCTTAGATGTTAAAAGAGATCTGCAAGGTTGTAAAGGGGTCCTGAGAGAAACAAGTTTGAGAATTGCTATGCTGAAGTATGTTAGTCCACTTTAGGTAGCTGTGCCCTGAGAGGAACCTGTGGGGGTTGGGGGAGGATTGGAACTTCTCTGCTAAGGACCTCAGCTCTGCATCTCACAGAGGTGAAGCCACCACGTGTAGTGCATGCCCTTCTTTCACATGAGCTAGGGTTAGGGAATTTAAAATCACATTATTAGATGCTGTTTTTAGTTATAAAAATGAAACCTGGGGTAGGCATATGCACCATGATTATATCTACTATTGATAGAACTGTGAATTTATCGTCTTTCCTTAAATTCATCAGCAGTTTACTGAGGACCTACAGTGTGCCAAGAACTGTATTGGAATTTGCACAAATAGTCTCTTATTTGATCCTCAGAACCCTGATACAATTGTCATTACTTGCCCTTGGTGTACGTGGCCTACTAGAAAGGCAGTAGAATGTGGCAGGAAAGGCATAGAGTCTGTGGAGCTTGACCATTCGATTTTAAATCTCAGCTCTGCCATCCACTAGCCGTGTGACCTCAGGCAGGGCACATAACTTCTCTGTGGTTCATTTTTCTCGTCCATAAAATGGGTATGATAATAGCGCCTAAATCAAGCATTTGTTACGAGGGTCACACGAGTCGAACTATGTAAAGTGCTAAGAAAAATGTCTGGCATTTAGTAATCAGCATATAACTTTTTTCCATTACTATTTCTACAACCCAAACAATTATAGAGTTAAGCCTACCATTTCACACAGTCATGGACACTGTAGTCCCCATGAACCAATCAGAAGATGTTATTCTTGAGGGTGTAATGAGGCTGGAGTGATCAGGAGCTCAAACCTTGTGTGGCCCAACCAGCTTTCTCATTCCACAGCTCCATATTTCATTCCTTGTTCTGGCAAATGCATTCAGAATTACCCACCTTTGATATAGAGGTGAACCAGATAACAAAAGCTGGATTTATTCCAAGAATATGGTTTTGATGGTCAGTTGTGTGCCAGGAACAGTGAGCAGCACGGCAGAGGCACGGGGACATTGCACCAAAGAAACCATCAGGGACATCTAGAATGAGAACACAAAGTGAAAGGAGAAGTAAGAAGATAGTCTTGTTCACCAGGCGAAAGGGCTTGAATTGGGTCTGAAGACAAAAAAGAATCACTTGAGTTTGAGGATTCAGAACAACATGGTCAGGTCTATGCTTTAGAATTTTCTTGGCTGTAAGCATGGAAGATGGGTTGTAGGGGACCAAAGTGGAGGTGAGGGGTTTAACGGAGAGATTGTTACTGTATTTCCAGAGAGAGATTATCAGGGTTTGAACCCAGGCAGGATGGTATAAATAAGGAGGATGGTGCATTTATGACAAGTATGTGGTTGTGTGTGTGTCTGTGTGTGTGTGCTCACGAGCGCATGTGTTATAGGGGGAAACAGTTTTTTAGAACTGGAAAGTACATTATATTTCACTTAATCCTTCTTCCCTCCCTCCCACCATCAACTTCATTGATTAAAAACTGAAGTTAGATGTCTTACAAAAGCCTCAGAGAGACAGAAAGGATTAATGAAAAGAAAAGAAAAGTTTAATAATTTGACCGGATTTCTAATCTTCCCTCTGTCCTTCACCTCTTTAAGATTCAGCTACTTATTTTCTGAAATGTAAATGAAACTACCTGTCCCGCCTGCCTCACAGATTGTTGAAGCAATCTGCCTAATGAGATAACATATTTGTAAGCACTTGGTAGCCTACAAACCAGGCTACGCACATAAATTATAATTTCTAGGTCCTCTGCTGCATTTTCCATTCTTCACATCATGACAAAAGGGAAAAGTACTAGTGAAAGTGAAAAAGAGAAAAGCTGTTGTGGTGCCAGGAAGGAGGGGTACCCCCCAGATTCTGATGGGCAGACCCATCACCCCATCCAGAGGAAGAGAACAGGGCTGGTTTCCGGGACCTGAGAAAAGCTGACAACCCTGGGCTGCCACGTTCAGGAACATCCATGCTTCCCAGTCCTTCTTTGCAAGTGAGAGATGATATCTGCTCATGGGCCAAGAGTGAAGAGGAGTGATTTCACTGTAGGTAAAACTGAAGGAAACATCAGGGCAGTGCATGTCTCCCAGTACATGGACAAAGCTTGCTAAGAGACAACAGGAAGTATTTATAGGTCACATGAGAAGCAGTTCACACCAATAGGGTCACATTGGTTTCAATCCACTCACAGGTTAGTAGTCAGGAACTCTTTATGTTACATGACATTTTAAACATCTTTGCTTCTCTCTCTCCCTCCCACACTCTCATCTTCACCTCCATCTGTTTCTCTCTCCATCTCTCTGTGTCTCACTGTACAGAATATTACATGGCAAAGTATTACCATTTTAGTTAATAAGTTGAGCCCTGGGTTAATTTAATGAATATAAATGAAAGTGTTGTTTTTTGGAGGAAGACTTATAAAACAGAACTCTCTGATTGTTATCAACCTGGGAAAATGAATTCCTTGGCAAAAAGCAAAACAAAACTCGTGTTCTTTTATTTATTTAAGATTTGGAAGTTAAGGGGCGCCTGAGTCGCTCAGTCATTAAGGATCTGACTTGGGCTCAGGTCATGATCCAGGGTCCTGGGATCGAGCCCCGCATCAGGTGCCCTGCTCAGCAGGAGTCTGCTTCTCCCTCTCCCACTCTCTCTGCTTGTGTTCCCTCTCTCGCTGTGTCTCTCTCTGTCAAATAAATAAAAATTTAAAAATCTTTTTAAAAAAAGATTTGGAAGTTAAGATTGACTATACCTCTATGCTCTATGAAATTTCCCTGAACCAACTATAGGCTCCTGTAGAAAAATACAGCACTCTGCAAAGGCATGCATTAAAAATACAGGGGGCACCTGGGTGGCTCAGACATTAAGCATCTGGGTTTGATGCTGGTCATAATCCCAGGGTCCTGGAATCAAGCCCTGCATCCAGCTCCCAGCTCAGCGGGAAGTCTGCTTTCCCTCTCCCACTCCCCCTGCTTGTGTTCCTGTTCTTGCTGTCTCTCTCTGTCAAATAAATGAATAAAATTCTTAAAAACAAAACAAAACAAAACAAAACAAACAAACAAAAATACATACACAGGGTGATAGGAAAAAAAATTAGATTGGAGCAGACCACTTCAATGTACAAGACTTCGTAATTGAGCCCAAACAATGACAAAAAAAACATAAACTGAGTAAAAATACTAACTAAAGGAAAAACAAATGATAATAATTCACGGATCGTGAAAAGGCTTTTGATAAAATTCATCCTTTATCTCAATAAAAAACACAAAAGCAAGGGCACCTGGGTGGCTCAGTCGGTTAAGTGCCTGACTCTTGATTTTGGTTCAGGTCATGATCTCAAGGTTGTGAGATCAAGCCCTGTGTCAGGCTCTGTGCTGAGTGTGGAGTCTGCTTAATATTCTCTCTCTCCCTCTCCTTCTCCACACCCCCCCGTCCACTTTCTCTCTCTCTCACAAAAAATTTTTAAAAAGCACAAAAGGAATAAGTATATATATATGCACACATATATGTGTGTAGACATATATGTATATGTATACATATACATATATGTATGTATACACACACATACACACACACACATACCTCTTAGTCCTAAAGCCAGCATCTTACTTAAGGGGGAAATAGAGGCGTTTCCATCAAAATTAGTCAACAAAGCAAGGATGCCCACCATCTATGGTGCTGTTTAATGTATAGAAGGCATTTGTCAACATACATAGACAAAAAAATTCAACTAGAGACACAGAAATTAGGGTGAGGCGAGAGTATTTTTGAGGATGATATGATAGTAATTTGAAAAGCCTGGAATACCAAATGATAAAACTACTCAAACAGTGAAATAATTCAGTCAGGTAGCTGGATACAAAGGTAATACCCAGAAATGATTAGCCTGCATATACAGTAAAAGAAAGAACACTCTGGTAGAGAAAAACACATTTTGATTATCTAGGAATATCCTTAAAAAGAGATGTGTGACACCTATATGATGAAAATTTTAAAGTATTCCTGAAAGTCATAATGGAAATAGAACAACTGTAAAGATTATTTCTTTATCTTATGTAGGATGACTCCACAGCATAGAAATATTAATTCTTCCTGAGTTAACATATTTGATACACATAAATTTAATGTAAAAATATGAACAGCCTTTATTATGCAACTAGGAAAAATTTTTAAAGATTTCATTTATTTATCTGACAAAGAGAGAGAGCACAAGCAGGGAAACAGCAGAGGGAGAGGGAGAAGCAGACTCCCCACCGAGCAGGGAACCTGATATGATGTGGGACTCGATCCCAGGACCCTGGGATCATGACCTGAGCTAGAGGCAGACGCTTAACTGACTGAGCCACCAAAACTAGAAAAATCTTAATTATGAAACCAGATAGTCTTTATTATGAAACCAGATATTCTGTTGATACAAAAATTTATATGGAAAAATAACCATGCAGAATAGCTAAGAAAACACTGTGAAAGAAATACCAAGTGGGGCACTAACTCAGCCTGTCTTTAAATACAAATTAAACATGTATGATTAAATAGCGGCCCATGAGTGGTCAGATAGAACAGGAGAGGGGAGTCAAAGTCCAGAAACAGACGAGTGCCTATGGAAATGCAGAATATAATGAAAGCGGCATCTCAATTCACAAAGATTGTGCTGTAACAGTGGAATAACTATTTGGAAATAGAGGTAAATTAGATGGGTATCTTGCACGATGCACATTGGGACACATTCCAAGTGGTCTGAGATCTAAATGGAGGCCTTGACACTATGTATGGAGAAAATTCCTTTATAAAATGGATGTAGTTAGGAGAGGGGTTCTTATTGATTTTAAATCCAGAGCCAATAAAAGTAAAGAGTAATAATTTGACTATATAAACATAAAAAAACCCCAACTTCGCACAGCACAAAACACCATAAACAAAGCTAAAGCCAATGATGAAGTAGGAAAAAATAATTTGCAAAATGTATCATAGAGAAAAAGCAAACACTGTGTACGTGGGTGTGTTTGTATGTGTATCCCAATGTATGTCTATATGTGCATGTGTAATCTTAAAAACCGAGGGAATAAGGACCCAAATCATGGGCAAAGACATGAATAGACAATTCCCCAAAAAAGTAGGATCTTAAATATACAGGAAAAAAAAATCCAACTTCACTCTTAGTAAGAGAAATGCAACATAAAGCTACTCTGAGTTGCTTCACCTATCAAAAATTTTAAAAACTTGACAACATAGATTGTTGGCAGGTTAGGGAACCAGGCACTCTTATGGATGGGTATAAGTAGAAATGTGAATGGGTACAACCCTGTGGAGGAGAAACTGACATATCTAACAAAACTAGGAAATTACACTGCTGATACATCGCCCCAAAATATTTTTAAAGTACACTTGCAAAGGGTTAGTAATTGCGTCATTGTTTTAAATAGTACTATCTGGGTACAAACTCAATGTCCAAAAATGGGAGACTGATGAGAAACAACAGGATACATTTACATAGTGGATAGCCATGTCACTGTACAAAAGAAAGAAAGAAAATGGGGGAGAGAGAGGGAGGGAAGGAGGGAAGGAGGGAGGAAGGAAGGAAATTGAAGATCTCTGTGAACTGGTATGTTGTGATTTCCAAGATATACGGTAAAGTGAAGAAAAATTCAAGGTGCAAGAGAATATGTACTATGTTATCCTTTAAGATCATTTCGGTAGAAAGTGAAGTCATGGGAGCCAGTAAACTAGACACTCATTGCTCTCAAGGCTCCTCTGCAGGATTTTCAACTCTCTTTATGAAATCACGTACAGCCAAAGCTCTCTCTTTAAAGCATGGGGAAGTCTGCCCCTAATTGTTGTAAACTATATAAACACACACAGGAAAATCATGTAAGAACCAACATGATTTCCTCAGTGTATTGATATTATTCCCTTTTACTGATAACATATGAACTAAAAAATGCATTGCAGCAGAACAGACTGTATTGCTAATAATTAGCACTATTTCAAAGAAAAGAGTTCCCCCGAGACCAATAAATTAGAAGCCCTGCTCTGTGTGCCATGAGCTCATGACTTAAGTTCTCTGAGCCTCAGTTTTTTTTTTTTAATCTGTAAAACGAAGATATTAGTAATGCTTACTTCGTATGTTTGTTTTGACAGTTAACTGAGATAATGCATGTACATGCCTAGCACACATTCAATAAAAGTACTTATTACCACTGTCTCTGTTAGCATCGTGCCCTTTCTTTAGCTATGCCACAGCACTGAGCTCTGAGTCTACGTCATGCAAACACAAGTGTGCACACACACAGACACACAGAAACACAGGCACAAATAGGTATGTCCAAACACTCTCCAGTCTTCTATCTCACAGCTCCCTTTCCTTTCCTCCAACTTGACAATCTTAAGTTACTTTGTACATCAAATTCTTATTCTGATCTTGGGGACTCTGCTCATAAAGTTCTTTCCACTTGAGTGTCCCACTCCCCATTTTTCAAATCCTATTGCAAGTCTAAACATCCCTTTAGCCTTTCCCACATCACTCAGGACCCACTGTGCTTCCATAGTTCATTGGTCTACAGCAGGCTTGAGTATATTGACCTGTAATGTTCTTCAGCTGTTTTCTGTGTTTACATCATTACAGCAACAAGCTTTTAAGCTCTCCCAAGAGTGGAAGCTGTCATTTATTCTTCTAACATACCCACCACAACACCTGGCAGTGTCTGTCATGTATTGTCCATTACCTACAAAGCTTTATCACGCTGAATTGATTTGAAATGTGTCTCACTATATTTTGTAAATATGTTTCAAGCATAAGGGATCAAGTATTACAGAGTGGTGCAGTAATACTGACTACATATTTATAAAATCCCACCCGTGAGATGTGGTAACAAGGAATTTATGAATTATATTACACAAATTATGTCATCATATAATTTTGTCGATTAACCTCAAGGGGATGTTATCAGTTGTGGAAATTTTTTGACAGGTTGTCATATTTCAATCCAAGTTATAACAGATTCTGACACTCTAAAAATCTTGATTTAATATGCCAGAAATAGACAGTAACTGTCACTGATGGTCTTGTCTGTGTTGAACTAAATTCATTCCTCAGGGTCATAGCATCACATCTCAGCAATGAGATTTCAACACTGGTTCTGATCCAGGTCATTGAATAAGATATCATGCACCCAGACTTTACAAAGAAATAATAAATGGATTCGGGTTTTCTCCTCTGGCTATCAGGTTCTTTTTTTCACCTTCACCTCCCAATAGTGTAAAGAAAAAAACACAACTGCAAAATTCCAGATAGAATTGAGAAGGAATAATTTCTTAAATCAAAATATAATTCTCCTTGGAAATCAGGTGTTAAGTCTAGGGTGCAAAACAAAACAACAATAAAATCATAAGCCGTGTTGCATGGTTTTCATTATATTAACATAGACTGAAGAGCATTTCTAACTCAATGTGTCTTACGTGTAAGCAGAGTAATAGCGCCCAAAGACATCCACATCTTAATCCCTAGAGCCTATGAATTGGCAAATATAATTAATTCTAGGACCCTGAGATGGGAAGATTGTCCTAGATTATTCAGGTGGGCTCAGTGTAATTAGGAAAAGTGGAAGAAGGAGGCAAAGACAGAGATGTGACTATGGAAGATGGATGCTATGATGCTACCTTTGGAGATGATTAAGAGGCCATGAACTGAGGAATGCAGGGAGCCTCTTAGAAGCTGGAAAAGGCAGATCAGTGATTCTCCCAAAGAGCCTCCAGGAAAGGAAGCAGCTCTGTTTCCGCCTTGATTTTAGCCAGCGAGACCTGGGTGGGACTGCTCTCATACATATAGAACTCTAAGATAATATAGTTCTGTTGTTTTAAGGAACAGAGTTTGTGGTAATTTGTTATGACAGCAATAAAAAATTATATACTTTACTTGCAATATAGCATAATCTCTATGAAGGCATAACCTTTGATGTTTACTGCTCATTTCCAAAGCCTAGCATAGCGCCTGATCCATAATACACTCAGCACACATTCTTTGAACGAAATATTGATAACACTTTTTCTATTTTATCATATCTTCCTATTATACTAACTACACTCACTCTCCCAATCTTATTCCTTATATTTATCTTATTCCTTATATTTAGGTATCATCAGCATCTCTTAAATTTTGTAGATGGGGTAATATTTAGTAGCTTGTTGAAGATCATCCAGCTACGGTCAAGGCTTGGGACAAGATCATTTGATTTTCCATCCAGTGGCCTTTTCACTGTAAGACTGCATGACTACCCAAATGCAGTTTGTAGAAGAAAGATGATGGATTAGCCAATCAAAGTCTCTAAACATGTCTCTAGAACAAACTAACATTTTCTTTCTAATTACATTTGACTTTGAAGATAATTCAAATTAGGAATAAAATGACAACATCACACCTTAAAAGAAATGTCTTGCCATTCCACTTAAAAATCTCATCATTCAAAAGGAGAAGGTGCCCCAGGTTCTGTCTCCAGTTACAGAGAACAAAGCATTATCTAGGTAGGGTAGTGGGTCCTGGAATAGGAACTCCTAGACTTGGCAGTATCCTTAGAGGAAATGTGGTCACTGCTTCAGCACTGCTGAAGAACTACCCCAGCAGCCGGAAGTCTACATCAGAGGCAGACGGGCCCACTAGCCAAGAATCAGGCCTCCAGAGTTACTTTGTGCACAGGAATCCTGCTTGGGTCTTCTTTGATATTAGTCTGAGCTTCTTTGGTGGCTGTATTAGTATTCAGCAATATAACATATTGCCCTAAAATCTGCTGATTTTAAATAATAATAATCAGCTAACATTTTTCACAGTTTCTGTAGATCATGAATTCAGTCAGGGCACAGTGGTGATGGCCTGTCTGTTCCACAGAATCTGGGACCTCAGCTAGACAAGTCAAGACTCTGGGGGCTGCAGTCATCTGAGGGCTTGACTGGGGCTGGAGGACCCACTTCTAATGTGGTTTACTCATGTGGCTGGCAAGTCAGTGACAAAAGGCCTCAGTTCCTCTCTATATGGGTTTCTCCATGGGGTTGCATACTGTGTCCCTGGAATGGCACATGGGAGATGGCACTTCTTCTAGAGTGAATAATCTAAGAAGTCAGACTAGAAGCCACAATACATCTTATGACCTAAAGCCATATATGATCATTTTCCACAGTATTCCACTGGTCACATAAGTCAGCCCTGATTCAGTATAAAGAGGAAGTGAGGATTATTTGGGGGCCATCTTAGGAGATGACTATCATATCGACAGAATCAAAGCACTTTGCTCTTAGAAAACATCTTAAGTCCTAGAACCAACAATCCTGCCTACTTGGCAGAAAAAAAAAAGTGATCAAGACTATGTACCTTATCAGCCTTAGGTTTCTAAGGGAAACAATCCTTTTTCATCCTCCACCTCCATTGTTCATGCCCTTCCTAGGAAGTACTTTCCTTCCTGTGTGGACAATACAGAATATTAATTAGTCAAGATAGGCTAGAAGGTAAAGGATTGGCTGTAACAAACAAAATTCCTGATTTCAGTGGCTTCTTTTAATTAATGTTGCATAGAGCAATGAAGGTCAGTGGTTCTGCTGGAAAGCTCTTCCTTGTTGAATCAGGAATCCATCTTCTATATATGACTGCCATTGTCATTGGGGAAAGGGAAACAAGAGTGTGGAGGATTGTCCAGGGAGATTCACAGTCAGACCTGGAAAGAGTGTACATCATTTATACAGGAGTTCAGTCGCATGGACCCAACATAACTGCAAGGAAAGTTAGGAAATGCAGTCCTCGTTAGCTCCCAGCCAGGAGGAAATGGGATTACTGGGAATCTGGATAGCCCATTAATAGTCTGTGCTACACTGGACTAACTAAGTTGATCTGCTACTTTGATCTCAGCGATCTTTTAAAAATATCTTAGTTGATCATGTTAATTCGGTTTTCAAACTATCACTCAGGATAAAGACTATGCTCCATAGCAAGGCATACAATGCCCTTGACCACTGGCCCTAACTCTCTCGCCACAATTCTAGTCTGCCCCTCCACCGTGTTCTGCCGTAATTCTTCCTTCCCTCTGGCCCATTCATTCACATGAGCATGAGGTTCCAACCTTGGGTCTTAATTGTATAATGACTGTAAGCAAGTCCTTTAACCCCTCTCAGTCTCAGTTTCATCATTTGTAAGATGCAGAAAAAAATATCCATCTCAGAGTTATTGTGACGATTAAGTGAGTAAATATATAGAAAGCCCAGTACCTGGAACATAGGAGTAACTCAATGAACTCCAGCCATCTAGTTAATTATTTTCCTTCCATTTTTCTATGTGGTCAAACCAATGTGCTTGATGAATAGTAATATACCACTACAATTATTATTATTAATACAAATTTTGTATTACTTGGAGAGGAAGTGAGACTGACTGCAAGCTTTGATTTAAGCTCAGTCATAGTTGTTGGATTTAATCCCAGGCTTTACTACTTTCCTGCTTGTGAGCTTGGAAAAGTTATTTAAATTTTTTGGAATCTCAGTTCCCAGACTCGCTAAGTCTGTTAAGTAAAGATAATAAACATACTCATTTCATGGTGTTTTTTGAGGCTCAACTGAGAAAATTAATGTAAAATACTTTTTGATTTCTAATACATAATAAATGCTTAATAAATAATAGCTATTATTATTTTACTACTACATGTAATGAATTCCTGTTATGGGACAAATATTATGCTAGGTATTATATCCTTAAAATCATTCCTGTTTTAATGAAAAAAAAAAGTTAGGCTACAATAAGTTAAGTAACCTTCCCAAGACCATACTGTTATTACGTTTGTGTTGAGGCATAAGGACAGAGCAGTGGGACTCTGGCATTGGTGCACCTCCTATTATATCCTTCTATCTCCCAAATTCGATGAACATTTCTTTAAAAATATGTGTTTGCAGTGGGGGTATTTAAACATAATGAAAGCACATATCCCTGTTATGACTGCAGCAGAACAAGAAACTTGATTTCTACAGTTAGACCGAATGGGAAGTGCAGAATAAAAGCATTCTCCACTGCAACATAATTTTCAAGGGACCCACCCTGACACATCCCTGAAGACATTGTCCACAGATGCCAAGGCAGCTCTCCAGCTCTCCCATAAAGAAGCCAAGGGGCATCATGGGCCCTTTCCAGGTTGGCTGGTGTTAGAACAGCTTTAAATAGTAATCCAAGTTTCCTCTAATCTTGTTATTCAAAGAACCTATACTTGCCCCTACCACAGGCTTTGTTTTGCCAGGACCTGTCCCCTAAAACATTTCCAGTGAGGCCTACCATGCCGCCAGCACCCTCACGGGTAAGCTTAACTACCCTTGGCTCCAGCCGGAGAAGAAATTATGTAGTAAAGGCATCATGTATTCCTTAGTGTTCATTTAGTTTTGCTTTGTTTACTTGTGTGTTTGGGCCAGAATTAGCCAAAGCAGATGCTAAGATGTAAAACCCTTTAGAAGGGTTGTCAAAGACATATCTAAAGATTTGTCATTCCAGTAATGTTCTAGAACTTCAGGGTATTGATTGTTTTTTGGGGGTAAACTGATCAGTAAAAGGTCACCCACCCATTCTTCCCATCCAACTTTAAGTAAAACTTCTTCCTTGAAGACTTTTCTGGAAATTCCAAGTGTGCAGTGACTACCTGTGGGCTAGCGCTGCTCATTCTACACTTAGGTACATGGTGACTTTTGCTTTTATTCATTCAATTAATATTTATTGAACACTTACTCTATTCCAGACAGTGTTCTAGATGTTGAAGAAACCTCAATAAGTATGACAAAATCCCTACCTTCCTGAAACTTAGGGTCTAATAAAAGAAGCAGATGATAAGTACAGAGATATTTATAAATGCTGGAAAAAAACAAAACTAGATAAAGGACCAAAGATTTATGGAGAAAGAGGATCATTTTAGTACAGTGATCAGGGAAGTCCTCTATAATGAAGTACCCCTTGAGCCCAGACCTAAATTAAGCCATGTGAATAATTGGGCAAAGAGTGTTCAAACAAGAGGAGTCCTGAGATATCTCCATGCACAGCATGCTCAAGAACCAGAAAGAAAGTCAGTCAATGTGTCTGAAGTTCAGTGAGGGCTTGGGAGAAGACTAGGAAATGAAGTCAGAAAAAGAAGCAGAGGCAAAAGCAGGTACAACTGCTGGATTTTCTTCTAAAAGTTAAAGTAGCCCATTGGAGGGTAGAAAGCAGGAAAAAAGAGATGATATAATATACATTTTTGAAGGATCTCTCAGATGTCTAGAAGAAAGATCGGGGTCCAGGGTCACTGGCAACACTGGAACCTGGAAGACAAGGTAGGGGGTATTATGGTGGTCCGTGGGGAAGACAGAGGTTTGGGTGAAGCTAGTCTAACACTGTAATTGACATACAATACTTTGTAAGTTTACAGAATATAGCATCATGACTTGACCTATATGTATTGTCAAGTGATTATCACAGTGAGTTTAGTTAACATCTGTCATTTCATACAGACACACCAAAAAATGTTTTTTTTTTTCCTTCTAATGAGAACTCTTAGGATTTACTCTCTTAACAACTTTCAAATGTACTGACAGCACTGTTAGCTATCGTCATCATGCTGCATATTACATCCCCAGTATTTACGTATCTTATACCTGGAAGTTTGTACCTTTGACCAGCTTCATTCAGTTTACCCACATCCCACCTCTAAGTACCACAAATGTGATCTCTTTTTCCTATGAGTTTTTGTTTTTGTTTTTGTTTTCATACTCCACATTTAAGTGAGCTCATCCAATCTTTGTCTTTCTCAATTTGACTTCTTTCACTTCATACAATATCCTTGAGGTCCATCCATGTGGTCCCAAATGTCAGGATTTCCTTCTTTTTTATGGATGAATAATACTCCATCGCATTTATATGCCAAATCCTTACCTGTTCATCCTTCCACGGACACTTAGGTTACTTCCATGTCTTGGCTATTTTAAATAATGATGCTATGAACACGGGAGTGCAAATATCTCTTTGACATGGTGTTTTCATTTCCTTCAGATATATATTACCAGAAGTGGAATTGCTGGATCATATGATAGTTTTATTTTTAATTCTTTGAGGAATCTAATATTATTCTTTGACTCAAATGTTGCTTACAATGGTGTATGTGTTTTGCTTCATTTCCAAGTGAGATTGTAAGTAATCATTAACTAAGATGGGACTCCCTGAAAGAGAGATTGGTATGGATGGGATTAAAAGGGAGGGATTGGAACAACTGCCCCAAATGACATTTCTTAGAAGTTCCCAGAGCATTTAGAACAAAGCTGTGTGATGCACAAGACAGAACTCAGTATGTGCTAGTTGAAAAAATGATGCATACATTTCTAATGATCACATTGAAAGTTGGGTTAGCATAACCTTGGGCAGTCTTTCTGCTGCAAGTATAATTCTTAGTACATAAGACATCCTTTGGAGGTATGATGGGAGGCTTCATAGATTAGGATAAATATAGAATCTGTGGTGAGGCTGTACAGTTAGGAGTGGGGGCTTCAGAAAGCCAATATAGGACTGACCTAAGGTAGGAAATATCACTGGAAGTAGTGATTAGAAACTTTACATTCCAAATGAAAAACATTCCTTTTTCCAATGTATGTATGTATGTGTGTGTATATATATATTTTTTTATTTTTATATATTATATATTTAAATATAATATATGAAAATATAAATATTAAACATAAATGATATAAATGTATATAATATAAATATATAGATATAGTTAGATACATTCCTAAATGGCATCATTTAACAAATGCTGGTTGCTTTTTTCTTTTTCCCTGTGCTGGCTCTCTACTTCTGATGCTTTGCCCCTTCCTCTGCTCCTTCATGTCCCATCCATATTACTCCCACCTCTGCAACTACAGGCCCCGCTATGTATCTGTACCTGTGTTAAAACTGCAATTTCTTTCTTTTTAACATTTTTCACCAAGCCCTTATGAACACTTATCAACACATACACATATACATGTCCGTGTGTCTGTGTGTTTTGCCTGTATGGCATAATATTACTATCTGCATCTTGTTCTGTTATTTGCCATACACTCATAAAAATTCCTCAAAGCCAACTGGTAAAACTCTAGTTCATTGTTTTTAATGGCTACATAAAATTGCACGGTACGGATGTGCCATAACATAGTTTGCCATTGTGCTATTTAAAATCAATCTGGTCTTGGTTAAAAAATTTTCCCTTTCCTCTAGACTGGATATGTGGTCTATAATTTTCTTCTAAAATATTTATTATTTCACTTTAAAAATGTTAAAGCTCTTAATTCACGTGTGTATTAATTTTGGATATCCGGTGTGGTAGCCATTTGCGTCAACTCTATTTATTAAGTAACCTATCTTTTGTCTTTCAATTGATTGTAGGTTTTTTTTTTAATTGAGTAAATGTTCATATAAGAGTAGTATTTTTTCCTGTGTTTTTATTCTCTTCTATTGATCTATGCATCTAATTTTGTGCTGTTGCCACATTTATCTAATTGCTGTGACTACAGAGTGCACCGTGATGTTGCGTAAAGCATGTTTTCCCTCATTTTGCTGCTTTTCACGCTATTCTTAACTACTGTCGCAGATTTATTCTTTCTTTAGATCATTTTCTACAACCGTCCCAAAGATGAGATTCTAATTGTAATTACATGAAATGCACACACATTAGAACTTCTCTAAGATATTTGCCTTCCCACTGAAGACTAAGCGTATATTTTTCCATTTGTTCCATCCTATCCCATTTGTATGTTTTCTGAGCTTTTTCCTTGTGTTATCCTTAAGTGTTTCATGGTTTGATCTCTGAGATCTTGTCTTAAAGCTGCTTTTGCACAAGGGACATAGTTCTTGCATTGCCTCATTTGGGGTAACTTGGGGACAATGCGGAGGAGGATCTCATTGGTGGGGACAAATTCTTCTGAGACACCTCACAGCACTTCACTTGCCTGATTCTCTCCCCAGCTAGCTACTGGGTTTCTGAACACAAAAGGAAAAACTAAGCACTGTTCTCTGGCTTTAGTATCTGCTCTGTTTGGCTTTGATCATAGTCATTTTAATGTTCTAATTATTGTCATTTCAAGTGCATGTACCACGTGTGGTCCTTTTTTTTTTCACACAGGTGGTTCTCAGGGAATTATGCCAATGGGGCTTTTGGGAATTTTTCTTTAAAGAACTATTGTGGGGCAGAGAAGGAGTAGGAACACACATACCAAAATTAATAATATTTCCATTGTAAAGAAATTAAGATATTCACCGTAAGAATTTCCTACATATGTAGACTAACTTTAATGGCAAAAATAAAAATTAACTCATTAGCTATGACTCTTAATTTCTATGCATAAATACGTTTTGTTTTTTATTTGCTAGACACCTGTGCTAATAAAATCCTTGGATTCTGAGTTTGATAGCAGTCTTAATAAAAGTAAGATTATAGAAGCAGCAATAAAACCTATCATGCATGATTAAGGATGGAAGGGCAAATTAATTTGGCACTGCTTTGATGGAATATTTCCCTTTGTTGTGCTTATATGCCTGTATTTTGTACCAATGGCTTTTGTGATTCCCTAGTTTAATCATGCCTGCAAGGTGATGAGCTACATGCTGGTGACAGAGTATCAAACACCAGAAATACACATGACATATTTCCTATGTATTTGATATATTATATGTAGATGACATACATTTCCTATGTATATGACATACTATATATATACATATATATAACATATTTCCTATGTGTTTCTATATATATTTATGATATATGATATATATGTGATATATGATATATATCATATGATATATGATCTAGAAATACTCAGGAAATACATAGAAGGTGTAGCAGGCACTGGAGCCCAAACTGCCTCTGGCATTTACATGAAAAGGAAGGCCTAATATTTTTCAAAACACTGGATTACTCTATGTTTGAGATATCTTTTTAAGGAAAAATGTTCAATTTAATACTTTAATAGCAGAAGATAGGAAACAGAAGAAGTTTTTACATCTCAACATTAAGATTGAGAAAGCAAAGTCTATTAAGGGTTAAGGAAAATTGATGGCAAATTATACATCCCATGATTTCCCCCAATGTCCGCCTTCTACTCCATGAATAATTTTGAGGTGCATGGAGAGTTGGAGACAAAGAGATGGCATTTTCTTTGAGAGACAGTAGGAAATTCAGAACAAGGGTAGAATTTAACATCTCTCTTATTGAGATGATTAAGAGTGTGTGCTGATTAAGAGCATGAAATGTGCTGTTAAACCATGTTTGGAATCCAATAACATTTCAAGTTTATAGGCATCATGATATAATTATGATTAAATGTAATTAATGAGAGGAGGACAGAAACTTATGTTCATATATAATGCGTAAGGCAGTCACCTAAAGGTGAACTGGTAGAACTACTAGTTACCTGCTTCACTGCGTTGGCAGTTACGCTGTATTCTAGTGTAAAATAAACAATTTCCCTATAGGCTTGTGTCCTATCCAAATGTGGCTTTCCTATTTCCTTTCTTATATGCAGTGATCAAAGACATCTGAGTTGATGTCAGTTGTCAGGAAATGTAAGATATTATCTAGATTAATATATGGCCATTTTCAGCCCTACTTATTTGTGGGAAGATGACAAATCACTTTCTTTGCATTTACACCTGCAATAATACTTTACATTTTCTTTGATATACTTCCATTTGATACCATATCACTTGCATCGATGATGTGGGATTTTCTTTAATTTCATGAAAGACTTCACTCCCATCAATGGCTCATACCCCATATATACTGTTTCATAATTGAGAGAAGATGATAAGTATCTTAGAATAGGAAACACTCTTGATTCAGGAGGTCTGACATGAGGTTCCCATCCTACTCAATTTTAATTCTAAGGAAACGCTTCTTCTGGGGAAGGAGTATTGGCATTTTATTTTATTTTATTTTTTTAAGATTTTGTTTATTTATTTGACAGACAGAGATCATAAGTAGGCAGAGAGGCAGACAGAGAGAGAGTAGGAAGAGGGCTCCCTGCTGAGCAGAGAGCCTGATGCAATGCGGGGCAATCCCAGGACCCTGGGATCATGACCTGAGCTGAAGGCAGAGGCTTTAACCCACTGAGCTACCCAGGCATTTTAATGGGGGGGGAGCCAAAGAATGAATGTCTCAGTGTGAGACTGCCAGTACTAGTGAAGATTAAAACAGGCAACAGTGACATTTTCTACCTGGTCACAATATTCCACCTAAGAAAATAATCAAACAAAGCACTAAATTCTACATACCAATCTCTACTTGATGACCAGACCACGGGATTCCCATAGAAATAGTCCAGAACTGGAAATGTCTTTTAAAAAGAGAACTATCAGGCGCCTGGGTGGCTCAGTGGGTTAAGCTGCTGCCTTCGGCTCAGGTCATGATCTCAGGTTCCTGGAATCGAGTCCCTCATCGGGCTCTCTGCTCAGCAGGGAGCCTGCTTCCCTCTCTCTCTCTGTTTGCCTCTCTGTCTACTTGTGATCTTTCTCTGTCAAATAAATAAATAAAATCTTAAAAAAAAATTTTTTTTAAAAGAGAACTATCCCTAGGAAAGTTCTTCTGACTCAAAACTTTAGCAAGAACAATAGTCAGTGCTATGATACAGTTCCTTATCCAAATGAGGATGCTTTTGAAAGTGAAAGAGGTTATATTATAATTACACCCAAACATAAGGCAAAACCAGGACTGTCCTAGGCAAACTAAGCCTAACAATAATGAATTATCAACAGTGAAACTGCCCTGAGTGGAATGTTTCTTACCAATTTGCCCCAAATCTTACCTTGGTGGAAGAAATCTTTCTTTTAAATGGTCAGCATGGTCATTATGCCTCTACAAATAGTGGATAAGATTTGTTAAGTACTCTGTGCTCATACCACAAGTACATTTGACCTCTGGGCTGAGAATTTTACATGCATTATCTCATTTAATCCTCACTTACTACTTTTAACCCTTATTTTACAGTTGAGAAAACTAAAGCCCTGAGAAATTAAAATGCTGGTGACCATTTGAGTGGCAAATTCCAGCTATAAATAGAGTAAAATTCTGTAATCAGCATCCTGAAATAATAAATTTTATTCTTTCATCACAGTTGCCTTTAAAATATTAGAATCACAATTGTGCATAATGGCACCTTTCTCCATTCACAACAGACCCTGGGAATCTATCCCCACATGGCCCAGACATGGTCACAAAATTCTTCTCAACACAACACTCCAGGAGACAACTCTCAATGGTCGGATCTTCCCATAGACCTTGAACTAGTCCAGATCCCTACTTTTACAAAAGGGAAAACCGAAGCCTCATTGTTTTTTCTGAGGCTGACATTGTTACTATCCACCCAGCATCATTCTCTACCCCTTTTTTCCTGCCACCGAAAACTCAGTTTTGTTCAACTCCTAGGTGGCCACATGTAACAGAAGGGGTTGGGCTTTCTGTAGGTCCAGGACATAAATTTGGGTTAGTCCAAGCTGATCATCATGATGTCAGCATTCCCTTTATCAGTGATCTACTTGGGAATGAATATGAGACAAAAGTCTGGCCCATAAAATGGGAGATTATGAGCTACTGGCAGCTAGCGAGAGGTAAGTCTGGAAAACTTTTTCTTGAAGAAGAAACACATGAGAAGATAGAGTCCATCCTCTTCTTCCTGCCGTGGGATACTATATAATCCTTGGGGAAAGGTATCATTTAGGATCTTGTTAACCATGAAACAAAAGTCTGAAGCTAACAATCATTATATCATGTGGTTGACCAAAAACACTTGGTTCATTTTCAGTCACTACATGACAAATTTCCCCCAAACTTGGCAGCTTAATACAACACACACTCATTACCAGTTTTAGTGAGTCAAGATTTTAGGTATGACAGAGCTGGATCTTGTGCTCAGGGTCTCTCAAGGCTGTAATCGAGGCATTGGTCAGGACATATTTTCACCTGGAGTCTCAACTGAAGGTGAATCTACGTCCAAGCTTACTCACAACATGGGCAGAACTCATTTCCTTGCATTTGTAGGCCTGAGGGTTCTGATTTCTCCTTCTGACTGTTGGCTAGAGGCCACCCTCAGGTTTTACAGGCTGTCCACAGTGCCTAGAGGCCAGCTGCAATTCCTGGACACATGGGCTTCCCTAACATGCCTGCTTCATTAAGTCCTCAAGGACAGTCTTTGTGTTTTCTGGAGCTATTTGTGGGAAAGAGAAGGAGCACAATAGTTTTCCAAAAGTAAAAATAAATATGGGAGCCTGGCTTTAAAAGTGACTGGATGATTTCACTCAGTGGTGTATGAACCACCTTGGACAAACTGGGTGATGAGTAAAGGGAGAATTTTCTCTCTTCTTCTATGGTCACCTATAAAGAGTAGAAAGGGAGAACTGGATCCAGAGAAGGCACAGGATAAACATTCATACATTCATTTGTATATACATTCATTCATTCCTACATCCAACCAACAACTATTAAGGGAGCACAGGATATGGGATAAGAGCTCTGACAGATGCAAAGACAAATCATACACAGTACACAGTCTAATGGGAGCAGGGAGAAGCAAGAAACACAAGTTAAGTATAAAATAATATAGAAACGATTAAGTGCCATAAAAGATGAGCATGCCTTGGCAAGGACCGATGCCTGATTTCACTACCACTAAATGCTAAGCTTGCCTAGAGGTAACAGAGTCTTAGTCCAGCAAGAACCAAAAGGTATATCAGTACATTCAAAAACAGGGCGGGACAGCGTTCCAGGCAGAAGAACAGGTAAACAAAGGGAAGAAGGAGAAAAACGTTGAGTGTATGAGGATATGCGCCAGTGAGAGCTGACGGTACAGTGAGACAGGAAAACAACACAGGCAGCTCACGGGCTGAAAACCAGGAGGGCTGAAAAGGCAGTGGGTAGAAAGAAAATGCACCAGAATCCATTCCATCCATTTAGGACTTTTTTCATGAGACCACAACTCGCTTATGCCACCTCAGGATGATTTATAAGAAATAGGGCAACAAGCAGATAGAAGAGTTTCTGGATCCGGTAGGAGTTTAAATAAAAAGAATAAATTATTGGAGCTTGCATTGTCATGATTATCAACAAATGAAAGAAATATTAAAGTTACTCATAGGGGACCATCTTAAATACAGTGATGTGATACATGATGGCTGCGTTGGGGATGCAAAGCTACATCTTAAATGGAATCCTTTATGTTCTCCCACTTTTCTCCCTTCCCTGTGCCTCCTCTCTCTGAAACTTCAGTCATCTGATGGGCTCACGGAGACCTTTCAGTCCTTGGATATCTTCTCTCAAAAGCATCTCATTCCAGAAAAGGACAAATAGCTCGTGGTAATTTTTCTCTTAAAGGGATAAAATCTTAAGACATGGTATAATTGTAAGGGTGGTAACTGGGGACATGAACCAAGAGCCAAAGCTTCACTACATTGGGACACTGAGCATCCACTACTTGGCTCCCAGTGTGTCCTCTAAGACGGGAATCCTAAAATCCTTGGACACTGTTCACGAGGGTCTCTGTGCTTCATATGTGTAATCTGCTTGACAGTTAAGATGCCCTCACATGCTCTGTACCTCTTCCCTCCTCCAAGGTTGTTTGACATTGGCCAACTCAGATCTGGTAGCCTTTGGGGGATTTTAAAAGAGAAGAGCGTTGAGAGGCTGTGTGTGTATATTTCTCTGCGTGTCTCCTCCTATGTAATGCCTTAGTCAACAAACTACATGAAGGCATACGAGTCCATATGTGACTTTTTACAAAGCAAATCACTGGGTTTGTGAGCACGCGCATGGATATCTGGCATAGTTTCTGAAGTGTGTGCTTTTTGGATGAATTTTTTTCCTGCCCTTTTGTTTCTTCCTGAAGACTCACTATCCAGCTCTTATGGACTCACATTCTAGAACAGGATACAATCTTCACAGAGATTATCATTAATGTTGGAGATAGCAATAAACAGTATTCCACTGAGACCCAATGTAGAGCCTGTTAATGAAGAAAGTGATGAGTTTTATTCTCATGTCATTTTTGAAAATATAGATAGTCTCATGCTAGACGAAGTAAGTAAGCAAACACTCTGCAGCTCAAATTTTAACCCCTAGAGTGAGAGATTGAAGTGGGAGCATCGGGTCTACAGTGTTTGGCAAAGAGTAGAGAATAAATTAATGGATGAAGTTTATATTTATTTTTGGCTTGTCATAGTTTATATCTACAAGCATGCCAGGATACCACCACTACTGTTTTAATGAAGTCTTAAACAGGCAAAATATGACACTACTTCCATTCTTTTAAAGATTCATTCATTTATGAGAGAAAGAGAATGTGCATGAAGGCAGAGAGAGGGGCAGAGACAGAGAGGGAGAGTCTCAAGCAAACTCCCCACTGAGCCCAGAGCCCAACGCAGAGCTCCATCTCACCACCCTGAGATCATGACCTGAGCTGAAATCAAGAGCCAGACATTTAACCAACTGAGCCACCCAGGAGTCCCTGGCATTACTTCCATTCTGAAGAACGCATCTGCCAGTCTGCACCGTTGATTTCAAGACAGTCAATTAGCACACGCATTCAGTGGATGCCTGCTCTGCATCAGACCCTCTGTAGGAACTGAACATACAGAGCTACATAAGATACAGTGGGGGACAGTAGGTAGTAAAGGGTGGGGACATGTAGGACATGTGTGTCAAACATTCAAAAAGACAAACCAGCACTCAAAATCATTTGCTACTAGGGAAATGAAGATCACAACAATAGAGACACCACTGCATATATATGAGAATGACTAAAATTTTGAAAAATGACCATACCAGTTGCTGGAGAGAATGAGGAGCACCAGAAACTCTCACTCACCGCTGGTAGGAACATGAAATGGTAGTCACTTTGGACAACAAAAAGTTTGGCAATTTCTTCGGGGGCTAACCAGTCCTAGGAAGCAACTGCACTCAGATATTTATTCCAACTGGCTTGAAAACTTGGGTTTCTACAAAACATACACATGAATATTTAGAACAGTTTATTCATAATCACTGCAATCTGGAAGCAACCAAGCCAACTTCCAACAGGTGGACAGTAAACAAACTGGTATGTCCACACAATGCGGTATTTAATGACAAAAAGGAATGAACTAATGAGCCATGTAACAACATGGATGTCTTCCATGTCTTCTGTATAACTTTATTTACATGACATTCTGGAAGAGGCAAAACTATAGTGATGGTAAACAGAACAATGGCTCTATAAGCCTAAAACTATTCTTTTTTGTTTTTTTTAAAGATTTTTTATTTATTTACTTGACAGACAGAGATCACAAGTAGGCAAAGAGGCAGGCAGAGAAAGAGAGGGAAGCAGGCTTCCCACTGAGCAGAGAGCCTGATGCGGGGCTCGATCCCAGGACCGTGGGATCATGACCTGAGCTGAAGCCAGAGGCTTTAACCCACTGAGCCACCCAGGTGCCCAGCCTAAAACTATTCTTAAATAGAAAGTTTATTTAAATAAAAAGACAACCTACACAGATGATAAGTTTGGGGAAAAGATAATAAATTCATTTTTAGATATGTTATATTGGAGGTGTCTAAGAAAGATCTAGGTGGAGATATGTATTTATTCACTTATTGAATGATACTATACATTAGGCACTGTTCTGTGCATTATACAAAAACAAAACAAAACAGAACAAACTAACCCTGTTTTCATCAATCTGTAATGGAAAAGATAAATGTATAGTAAATAATTATAAAATGGACATAATATTACATGTTGGTTTTGCCACGAAGGATTATGATATGAAAGGGTAATAAGAATCTGATACATAAAAAGCAATTTGGTTTGTGTGTCTAAATCTAAGGAGAGGTTTCTAATACAGAGACAGAGGTCATTCCTGAACCTATAAAAACCCATACACCCCTGGTTATTCTATCTGGCTGTATCCTACAAGGATCTGAACTTGCCAGTGGTGTCAAAAAACAGAACAGAACCCATTTCTTCTTTGGAGGGAATAAAGGTCCAAATCTCTTGGCTCTGGAATGATCCTAAATGTTGGCAATCAAGGCTGAGTATTTAGAACGCTAAACGAAAACAAGAGGGTGAACCTATTGAAAAAGAACCAGGATTTGAGGTGGTATCTTCTAAAGGCTATGAACAAACTATTTGAGGAGTAATAAAAATATATGGCCCTAAATGAAATAAAATAAAATAAAATGAAAAAAATATATATATATAGCCCCTCCACTGGGCCCCATTGCCAAAATTTCAGGTTAAGTAGATGAGCCTGGATTTCTTCCAGTTGATTCTGAGGCCTAGTGTTGGGTTAGGGTTGAGAGGATGAAGATACAGGTAAGGGTACTGCAATTAGCAGATGGGGTTAGCCAGCGGGGGTCACAAGAGTGAAAGAGGAGATATGAAAAGTAACATTAACTGGCACAAGGTAACTGATGACATAAAGGCAGAGCAATGAGAAGTGTTGGGCCTGACAGACCTGGGAGGGGATGCACCTAGGAAGAGAGTCCAGGGTACTATTTTAAGGATACTGTAAATATATCCTAACAGAAAGGATGAATGGTAGACCAGGATGGGAGTGTAGAGTTTCAGAGATCCCGCCAGGCATCAACAGAAAAACATCAGCAGCTTTCAGGGGATGGGTCGATTATCTGGGCAGTCCTTCCAGCAATGTGGAGGAGGCAACAAACCGTGTCAGCAATTGTGAGAGGCTTGAAACTTTCTCAAGCCTGAGATTTGGTGGTAGAGTGTACTAGTGAGAGTTTTTGTTGGAAGGAACGGAAACCAACTCTGGTCATTGAAGTGGGAAATACACTGACTAAAAGGATGGTGGGTAGCTCTCTAAGGTGGGTGAAACAGTAGATCTCCCCATATGTGCACAGACAACTGGGGTCCCAGAAACCAGGTAGAAGAGGCTGATCCTACACTTTCTAGGTTTTCTGTATTTCCTGCAAGAGTTGCTGTAAGTAGGGAGCAACAAGCTGTTTGATTAAAATGTCATAGACAATCAGAGCCAATCTAGACCTTGAGTGGCTTGGTGCTGCTCACAGGAGAACTGGCCTCAGAACTTAGACTGGGGTGAGCCTAGACATGATTGCCCCACCATCATCCACAAGGGGACAGAGGAAATGTGAAGTTTCAGAACATTATGAGGCCTGATCAAGCTACAGCAATGGTTTCAAAGCTAGGGTGTCAATTTAAAAAAAGGAGGGGGGCGGCGCTTGGGTGGCTCAGTGGCTTAAAGCCTCTGCCTTTGGCTCAGGTCATGATCCCAGGGTCCTGGGATCGAGCCCCACATCCGGGCTCTCTGCTCAGTGGGGAGCCTTCCTCCTCCTCTCTGTCTGCCTGCCTCTCTGCCTACTTGTCTGTCAAATAAATAAACAAAATCTTTTTAAAATTATAAATAAAAAATTTTTTAAAAAGATCACTATAAGCAGAATTCAATAACTTAAGAAAGCTGATATTGAGCCAATCCTGACCATATCTCTCTGAAGAATTTTGCTATCATCTTGATTCAGTGATAGCCCCCTCAGAATACTCAGCAATGAATGACTTACCCTACAAAATGACAGATGGCATCTCTGTCAGTTCAGCTCACTTCGTATTTACATCTTATGCTTTGTCTTATCACCTATATTATACTTCCCTAAAAGCAAAGACTACTGAAGTTTGTCATTGTGTGTCTCCACCCCCAAGTGCTTTGCAAAATACTAAATTCACAGGAAGTACCCAGTAATTTTTGTGAAAGTAACAATGGATTTGGAGGGAGATAGAAAGGGAGGGAGGTAGGGGGATGGATGGGTGGATGGGTGGACAGATGAATAAATATATTCTACAGAATCCCTGCATTTTTAAGGGACAGTCAGGTCATTTTCAAAGGAGTTGATAAACAAACATTTTATCCAGGTAGTGTCCACACAGTTTGCAGACTCTTTTGTGAAGAATAGCACAAATTTCTCCAACACATTTAAGATCATATCCCTACAGGCGGGTCAAAGGAAAACTAAATTTCTGACTTTAGCTGTTATTTATTTGAACTCTGTACTCCTCCCCACACCCACCCCCCCACCAAAAAAAGATATGTTGAAGTCCTAACCTCCAGTACCTCTAAAGGATATCTTACTTGGAAACAGTTTCTTTACAAGATAATCAAACTAAAATGAGCTTATTAGGGTTAGCCTGAATCCAGTATGATTGGCGTCCTTATAAAAAGGGGAAATTTGGATACAGACAAATAAAGGGACATCAGGGGAAGGACAGCTCTCACAAGACAAGAAACATCTGAGGAGAAAGGTGTGGTACAGATCCTTCCCTACCACCCTGAGGGGAACGTGGCTCTGCCAACACCATGACTGTGGACTTCTGGCCTTCAGAACGAGGGGGAGTAAATTTCTGTTTTTAAAGCATCCAGTTTGTGGTACTGTGTTATGGCAGGCCCTAGCAAAAGAATACAGTCATGAATAAGTTATTTGTGGTGGGGAAGATGAATTTCTGAATGCATGTGTATGCCTGTTTTCCTTACTATGGGCAATACTTGTGATCATTTTGTTCCTATTCTTTTTATAGAAAACTCTTGACAATAATCTTAGAAGTTTTTTCCCAAACTCACAAAGTACAGAACTCACTAGCTGCAAGTAAAGAAAACTATGGAGATGCCACGTAGTTAACCCTTTCAAGGCATTTTGCCATCCAGGGGGAAAAAGAGGGAAAGATGGGAAAACTTAGTATGCTTGTTTTTGTTTTTTGTTTGCTTTTTTAGTTATTTTTTTAATTTTTATTTTTTTATTATGTTATGTTAGTCTCCACACAGTACATCATTAGTTTTTGAAGTAGTGTTCCATGATTCATTGTTTGCATATAACATCCAGTGCTCCATGTAATCCGTACCCTCCTTAATACCCATCACTGGGCTTCACCCAGTCCCCCACCCTGCTCCGTGCTAACACCCTCAGAGTCCACAGACTCTCGTGGTTCGTCTTGCCCTCAAATTTCCCCCCTTCATTTTTTCTTTCCTTTTCCTAATGTCCTCCATGCTATTCCTTATGTTACAAAAGAAAGTGAAACTGTATGATAATTGACTTTCTCTTCTTGACTTAATTCACTCAGCATAATCTCCTCCAGTCCCATCCATGTTGATACAAAAGCTGGGTATTCATCTTTTCTGATGGCTGAGTAATATTCCATTGTGTATACGGACCACAGAATGGGAGAAGATATTTGCATATGGCACTACAGACTAAGGGCTGATATCCAAGATCTATAAAGAACTTCTCAAACTTAATGTGCTTGTATGCTGATATAGATATCCAGTAGACCAGAAAAAAATTGGGTGAGTGACATCTTTGTGTTGATAAGATGGAACAGTGTTAATAATATGGAATTCAGTGCAAAGGTGACATCCTCGCCTGTGTACATGTACATGTAGTAATGGTTTTTTTTTTTCTCTCTTTCCCTTCTCCATACTTCTGAAACATTATTTTTAAAAAACTACAAAAATCGTATATTAAAATTTACCTTGCCAAAGAGAGGAATTAGGGGGTGATTAATCTTATTACAAAAGAACCTTTTAAATAGCAAGCTCCCTCAATGCCTTTAAAGGATTTTTAATATTGAATTTGCACTCCACTTTTTAAGGAGTAAGTCTATTGCATAACACTGGGTACATCTGTATACAATTATACAGCACAGAAGTAAAGAGACATGTGGCTACATGGTTGTGCCTATAGTTTAGTAAATTGAGGTATAATATAGGGCATTCCCCTACAGACTTAGAATTTAATAATTTGGGGAGATTGTTTTGTTTAATTTCATCCTGGCAGGAATGGAGTAGAGTTTGCTGACATGTTAGAATATTTTTCACCTGAGTTGGTGATGCAGCTGTCTGAGAATATTTTGTTTTTTTCATAAATTAATAAGCTCAAATGTAATTTTTGGTCTCCTTCACTGCCTCTGTGCTTTTATATATTCTGCACAAGCGCCTCAATGTTCCATTCTATTTTAACTATAAAATATATTAATGCATTAAAGGGAGGTGGTAACGTTTATCATAAAGTTATGGTTTTTCCACTTTGCTTTCCAAACCCAGTTAAGTTAGCAGCACAAAGCATAGTTCCTTTATAATGCTTATGTTCATAGCAAAAGCATATAAATATTCCATCCACCAAACTGGTTCATAAAGAAAACGTTATAAGAAGGGATATTTTAGGTAACATCAGTACATATGTGTAAACCCCATATAACTTGGGCCATAAATTTGCAGGATCTCAAACTCTTTGTGCTGAGAAGTTCATACAAACTTCTTAATGAGAGCAGAAGAAAAGCACCTGCTGGCAACTCCTCCTCTGTAATTATTATATTGGTGGAGTTCCTGCTTTACCTACAAGGAAATGAAGCCTAATTAAATTACAGCTCTAATGATACCAAGGAAAAATTAACAGTGAAAAATTCAGCCAATCATCTGAATCTTTACCCTCCAATATGGTAACCATAATCCAAATGTGGCTACTGAACACTTGAAATATGGCTACTCTTTAAATTCTTTTAAAATATTTATTTATTTATTTGAGAGAGAGAGAGACGGAGTGAGCAGGGAGAGGGGCAGAGGGAAAGGGAGCTTCAAGATGACTCTGCATTGACCGTGCAGTCCGAAGCAGGACTCAATCTCAGGACCCTGAAACCATGACCTGAGCCGAAACCAAGAGTCAGACGCCTAACTGACTGAGCCACCCAGGCGCCCCCAAAACATGGCTACTTCTTATTGGGATGTGATTTAAATGTAAAATAGGCACCCAATTCCCAAGACACAGAATGAAAACTATCTCATTAATACTTATTCACATTGGTTATATGTTGTAATGATATTTTAGATATACTGAATTCAATAAAACATGTTATTTGAAAATAATTTAATCTCTTTCTTTTTACACTTTTAAACAGGGCTACAAGGAAATTTAAAATTACATATGTGGCTTGCAATTATATCTACAGGATAACGCTCCTTTAGATGTTTCCAAATGTTACGTATTTCATAATCCATAGTGGACTTAATTGCTGGTTACTTATCTACACATAAGTTTTTCCTATTACTGTGATTACAATCACAGATTCTGAAACCAGAGTGCCCACCTCCGCATTCTGACTCTGCTTCTTACTAGTAATTTCCTTCTTTGCTGAGCCTTAGTTTTCTCAGCAGCAAAATGAGGACGATAGGAGCACCCACCTCATATAATTTATTATGAGTTAATTATTCTAATTCACATAATGATTTTAGCAGACTGCCAGCCTTGTGTAGCATTCAAAAGCTGACAGACATCTTTTGTTTAGCCAGTACAGCGTTTTTTTTGAAAAATCAGAATTTGATTGCCTGTGGGTGAGGCTCATAGTCTCCAGTTTAGCCACTGGCCCTGCCATTCTCCATTGTTTATAAACGACTTGAATTGATTGTTCCTGTCCTGGGGACATCTGAACTGGTGGAAGTGCCATGGAATTGCTCAAAACAGCACCCTTTTATCACCAGATCAGAGGAACTTCAGGGTAATTAGAGATTCTCACCAATCAAAAATGCACTTGGTTCCATTTACTGTTTCTTTCTTAATTAATTGACTTACTATATTCACAATGTGCCTCTTTCAATGAGGTCCCCAGGCACAACACAGTGATATAAATCACTAGCATTAAATTATAATAAGATAGTCCAGAGATATCTGAAGTGTTCCCCACCAAACACAGCAACGGTGGGTTTTAGAGCAAGCTTGAGACATAAACCAAGTAAAGTTCTTCCAGGCCAAAAGAGGAAGGGAGAAAGCTAGCATGCTAAAATACTCCTTTTTTTTTTTCTTCCCTCCCCCACCCCTTTTTAAAAAAGATTTTATTAATCCATTGGTCAGAGAGAAAGAGCACAGAAGCAAGGGGAGCTGCAGGCAGAAGGAGAAGCATGCTCCCTGATGCGGGGCTCCATCCCAGGACCCCAGGATCATGACTTGAGCTGAAGGCAGATGCTTAACCGACTGAGCCACCCAGGCATCCCAGATTGCTAGGATAGTCTATACCATTAATTTAGAAGGCTGATGACTATCTATGTATACACAGTTGATAACTGAGGCAATTATGCAGCTCATTAACATACCCAGATAGTTGACAGCATGTAGCTTTGGAGTTGGAGATTTGACAATGTTACTACCTCACTTACACTTTCTCTGCCTTCATTCTCATCAGGCCTTCTTGGGAGCACAAACCCTCATAGAGATCATGTCCCCTTAGACATCCTCCCTAATCTTCTTGAACACTGAAGTCCATTACAAAGTCTCTTACTACTTCCCTAGTTTAGTCTCACTGCACTGCAGACCCCCTTGGTTGCCCGATTGTTCCTCCAAGAATCCATGTTTGCTCCCGCCTCCAGGCCTTTGCACACACAGTTCGTTCTGCCTTGAGTGCTCTTGCCCTGGTTCACTGCCTAACTCCTGGCTAGCTAGCCCTTGGCCTTTGGCCATCTTGTCTAAAACTACAACCCCAAGTCCTTCCTTTTCTCAACTTTAGTTTTCACAGAGTATTTATTACTCTCGTTCTATACATTTGACATATTTTTCTTTTCTCTAATCTGTATTTCCTGCTAGAGTGCAAGCTCTGTGAAGTCAAGGATTTCTGCCCATTGTCATGTTCTTAGGACTTAGAAAAATTAAAAAAAATGTATAATAAATAATGATAATTGTTAAGAAGTAAAATAACGTAGGGCAAAGAGACAGCGGGTCCAGCTAATGGATGGGGTATGTGACCAGAGAGGGCCCCACTGAGAGGGTGAGTTTGAGAGAAGATCTGAAGGAGGTCAGGCAGATTTTCAGGGACAGGCATTTAGAGGAAAGACCCTGCAGAGAAGGCCTGACTGACATGGTCTATCCCACGTACATAGCACACTCTAGTTGCTCAGTAAATATTTGTTGAATGGATGAATGCTTTTTTAAGTACATCACAAAAAGAGCCCATGTCCATGAATAAGAATGTTTAATATTGTTAAAATGGTAATATTTCCCAAACTGATAAGGCAGATTCAACACAACCCATATCAGAATCTCATCCAATCTCTGTAGAAGTTAAAGCTAATTTTGAAATTCATCTCGGGGCGCCTGGGTGGTTCAGTCAGTCAGTTAAACGCCCCATTCTTGATTTCATGATCTTAGGGTCATGAGATCGAGCCCTGCAGAGAGCTCCATACTAAGCACGGAACCTACTTGGATTCTCTCTCTCTCTGAGCCTCCCACCCCCACACTCATGCTCTCTCTCTCTCTCTCAAAATAAAATTAAAATAAAAGTATCCAAAAGAATCTTGAAAAAGAAGAACGAAACAGGAGGGCTCATACTCCCTGATTTTTAAAACTGAACTACAAAACAACAGTAATCAAGACACTGTAGTACATATAAGTCGATGGATAGAACTGGAAGTCCAGAAATAAATACACATATCTATGGTTTAACTGTTTTTTGATAGAGGTTGCAGGATCTTGCAATGCGGGCACTTATACAAAATGTACAAAAGTAGTATTTTAGTTTTGCTTCATGTGAATATTTGATTGGAATGACACAGTCTAACTGATCAATTTTAAACTGGAAACCCAGTTTAAGAGGACAGTGTCTTTTCAACAAATGATTCTGGGACAACTGGAAGACCACATGCAGAATTAACATGGACCCATACCTTAGACTATATACAAAAATTAACTCCAAATGGATCAAAGACTTAAAATAAAACTATAAAATCTTAGAAGAAAATTTAGGGGTAAACCTTTATGTCCTTGGATTTGGCAAAGGATTCTTAGACATGACTTCAAAGGCATAAGCAGGGAAAAATAAAAGGAAAAGGGGAGAGAATTGGGCTTTGTCAAAATTTCCAACTTTTGTTCTTCAAAAAGCACCACCAAGAAAGTGAGAGTAAAACAGAATGGGAGAAAATATTTCAAAGTTGTATATCTAATAAGAGACTTATATCAAAATATATAAAGACTTTTTCTAACTCAATAATAAAAAGACAACCCAATTACAAAATGGACAAAGAATATGAACAGACATTTCTTCAAGAAGGATATACAAATAGTCAATAAGCACATAAAATGACCCTCAAAATCATTAGCCATCAGGGAAAAGTAAATCAAAATGACAATGCATACCTGACATACCACTTCACAGTCACTGGCTTGGCTAGAATCAAAAAGCCGGATAATAACAACGATCAGGGAGAATGTGGACAAGTCAGAACCCTCACATACCACAGATGGGAATGTAAAATGTATAAGCTCCTTGGGAAAACCACTCTGGCATTTCCTCAAAAGGCTGAACATGAAGTTACCTTATGACACAGAAATTCTACTCTTAGATATATATCAAAAGGAAAATTAAGACATATGTTTACACAGAAATTTATACACAATTGTTTATGGTAGCATTATTTATACTAGCCCAAAGGTGGAAACATCCCAAATGTCCATAAAGTGACAGAAGGATAAACAAATATGGTATATCCATACCATGGAATATTATTTGGCCATAAGTAGAATGAACATATGCTACAATACAGATGAACTTGGAAAACACTATGCTAAATGAAAGAAGCTAGTTGCAAGAAATCACATATTATATGATTCCATTCATATGAAATGTCCATAACAGGGAAAGTTACACAGACAGAAAACAGCTTAATGGTTGCCCAGGGATAGGAGAAGGGAGGGAGCCGAAGTGTGGGGAGTGATAGTTAAAGTGTATCAGGTTACTTCTGAAAGTGATTAAAATGTTCTAAAATTGACTGTAGTGATGATTGCACATATCTGTGCATGTATTAAAAACCAATGAATGGTATACTTTAAATGACTGAATTGTATGTATGCATACTATTTCTCAATAAAGTTTAAAAGTATATCACTAGTTGACTCATCAAAAACCTTTAGAGTAATAGAAATGAATTTCTATGTGAAAGATCAATCTTCAATCCAACTCCACATTTTAGGTCTGCAGCATGATTATATAAGACATGATTCTAGTTTCTATCTCTTTTTCTTTGGTACCTCTTCTAGTTCTTCTTAATGAACATCTCACAATCCAGGTAAGTTACAAAAGTTCTGTGTGATGCCTGCCAACAACTTCTGAGTGCTGCAGTTCAAGTCTTCACACTTTTTCACAAGTGACAGGTCCACACTAAATATATGTTGAATAAATCTGGGTTAATTTCTTGTATTTTCATCAGCGATACAGTACATAATAGAGTAGAATCTTACACACAGAAAAATCAAGTCCAGAGTCAGAAGCAAGCAGAATGATCTTATTTTAGTGCTTAAGTTGGAATTACTCACTTAAAAACAATGAAAAAATTTCTGGGGTGAAAAAATGATAAACATAGCAAACACTGAATGAAATGATTCATGATCTTCCTTTGGTTAGAAACACACAGGCTGCCACAAAGATGAACTTCCAAGATACATTTATTGTGTTAAAATGTACAAAGGTAATATTTTTCATTTTGTTTCATGTGAATATTTGGTTGGAACGACATTGCCCAACTGACCAATTTGTTAACCAGAAACCCAGTTTAAGAGGACAGTGCCAACATGTTGCTTCTCTGAAGATTCCTTTTAGTTTTCTGTCTGCACAGATGTTCTTGCCCATCAAATGCAGCACCCAGGCATTCTTCTGCAATTCCAAATGGGGTAGCACATTAGACCTTAGAGACCCACAGTGTCTCATGCTTCTTGGTGTTACTCGTGCCCACTGCTGTGTGGTTGTAGGTGATCATTAGGTCTCTGCTTAACTTACGGCCTAAGCTCAGTTCTACACATAAGTTTAGAAAGCTTGGCCTGCAATCTTCTCTTGGTATAGCAAAGGGAAGGGGAGACATTCCTTTTTTTTTTTTTTTTTTAACATTACTATATCAGAAAGAGAAAGAGAAACATTGCTGAATAAGCTCAGCTTTAGACTTCTTTACATCTGATTTTGAAAAAAATATACATTTTTTGCAAAGCTGTCCCAGAATGGTTCATCTCTGTTGGGGTGGAGTTCAGGTCTAAACAAAGATGATTAGGCTAAGACTTTGTGTCCTTTGGTCACAAATTTTGACAACTGAGTCTGTTCCATAGAAAAATCCATTAAATTTTATTGACTATGCCTCCTATGCAGGTGAGCACATGAGCTGGAATCCTAACACTTCAACTTGCTAGCTGTGTAATATTAAGCTGATAACTCAACCTCTCTGAGTTCAAGGTACCCCCCCCTCCTGTAAAATGGGAATAACAGTTTTACTGACTTCTTTGGGATGTTATGGAGATTAAGTGGATTAATTCATATAAAGCAACTTATAAGAGTTAATTCACACAAATTCTGCCCTCAAACAACTTAAATTCAAATAAGGAAGAGAGAAAGCCAGACATAATTATAAACTCAAATCGCAATCTTACAAAACGATAGCCTTTAACTACAACTCATTTAAACTTTTCCTTAGAAGACAAAATATCAAACTCATAAAAGAAAAGATAAAATATTCAATTATATAAAATAAAAAAATTTGTGTGTGGCAAAAGCTTCCACAAGTAAAGCCAAAAGAAAAAAAAAATACTAACTGGGGAAAATACTTGTAACACATACTTCTTCAAAATGCAAGGGACTTACATAAACACATAGTAAATATGTGTTTATGCCAACAACCCAATAGAAACAAATAAGGAAACAAAAGCTTGAATCTGAAGCCTTAGACCACTTGGTTATCCTGACACACCTGCTGAAAAAAATGAAACAAGATGAACCCAGAGAAGGAGACAAACCATAGGAGACTCTTAATCTCAGGAAACAAATTGAGGGTTGCTGGAGTGGAGGGGGGGTGGTTGGGATAGGGTGGCTGGGTGATGGACACTGGGGAAGGTATGTGCTATGGTGGGTGCTGGGTGTTGTGTAAGACTGATGATTCACAGACCTCTACCCCTGAGATAAATAATATGTTAATGTCTGTGTTAATTATTTAAAAATGGGGAAAAAAAAGAAACAAATAGGGAAAATGCATTCACAGAGAATCCACAGAAAAAAAGAACTACAAATGGCTCCTAAACATGAAACTATGCTCAAAGTCATTCCTAATCAGGGAAATGCAGATTTAAATGATACCTCTCAAGGAGGTATTTATTTTATGTGAACACCACTTGCACGCAGTGCTGGTGAGAGCATAACTTAATACAACTTCTACGGAGAGAAGTTTGGCAATAACTTAAAAAAAAAAAAAAGATATAAATGAACACACCATGTGACCCAGAAACTCCACTCTGAGGAATTCATGCTGCAGATATGCTTGATATAACCTAGGGTGATCAACATGAAAAGTTTTTCATTATAGCATTCCTTTTAGCACCAAAATATTGGGATAGGGGAGGGATCCTAAATAAGATACAGTTAATATTAAGAACAGCCATACACTGCAGTGTTGTGAAGGGATAAAAATAAGGGACCTCTTCATGTACTAAAATGGGAATGCTCTACAAGATCCAAAAATAATGATAATAACAGTAACAAGAGGTAGCAACATTGTATGATTACCATGTGTTTTATGTAATTACTTTTGTAATACATATGTTTTATGTATTACTTGCTGTTTTATGTGCATGGTGATTTACACACAACAACCCTACAAGATACAAACTATCTCATTTCCCACAACAGAGAGGCTAACAAACTTGTCTGAGATCACTCAGCTACTATTTGAGCACAGCCAAATTTTGAAGACAGGGAGTCCAGCTCGTCTTTGCTTTTAAAAGAAGTATATTATACTGCTTTCCCAACAACAACAACAACAACAAAACAAGATGCAGAATAATATAATTTTCTATCATTCATATTATTTAAATGCATAAAAAATAACATTAGTTCACCCACATATACACATATGCCATCTATTTCTTTATTATATAAACTACTACTGGAAAGACATATGAGAAACTGGTATCATTGATCGCCTGATGAGGGAAACCAAGTGTTGAGAAGACAGAAAGATGGGGCTGGGAGATATTTCGCACTGTGTACCCTTTTATGCCATTTTCATTTTGAAACATTTTGAGAAAATAATACAATTTAAAACAAACAGCTTTTCTTTTACCTAACTCTGTGATATGGTATAGCCTACATCCCAGAGATATTACCTAGCTTGGTTTTAACCTACTTCACCTTAATAGAGTTTTGGACTAGGCCTCTGACTCTTGAGCAGGAAACATGTACACATATAAAGGAGGATATGCCCATAATGGACAGGAGGTGAGGGCAACTATCTTTCTGAGATGTGAAGAGGCAATGTCCAGTATTGGGGAAACGGTGCTGTCTGAATGTGTCCTTCCTAAGACAAACCTCCAACCTCTCCTAACTCAGCAAGCCCCAAAGGGAATCTGAGACAGGTCTGTGCCTAAGCAGGCACTGAGCTCAGAGGACCTAAGGTAGTGTGTTCGTCTATCCTAATATTCCTTCTAAGTCATAATGTGCACATGTGCGCACACATACACCAGCCATAAATGGCCACTCTTCGGACTTCTTCCTAGAATTTACCACCCAGAAGTACATGACCACATGAAGTACATGAGCTGAATTCATCACATCTGGGCACAACAAAGGCATCTCAGATCATTAAATAGACTGAATGGGACCATTCTGAGCTCAAGTTCTCACTTCCACTCTCCAAACATTGGTTGGAATCATTAAAACAAAATTCAAGTAACCTAAGATTTCAAATCGCAGATACTTGAGCATCCATTATTTTGCCTCACACTTCAAGAATGATGATCATATTTTCCAAAATAAATTGGATCACATGTTTTTTTGTTTGTTTGCTTGTTTGCTTAATTGTTTTTTTTTTTTAGCTGAGTCATTTGTCTATCAATTTACTTATTTGCTAACAAAAGCATAAAATTCAGTTACATTCATTCATCCATTCATTTAAACGTATTTAGTGATTGCCCAGTATATGCTACGGGCTATTCTGGTGTCAAACAGGTCAGAGTCTCTGCCCTCAGGGAAAGCAAATTTTAATGGAGAAGATAATAGCGAAGGAGAGTCAGGGGTGGCGGAGACACTATTCTGGGTTGAATGGTCTGAGACACTCTCTCTGAGCAGAAGACAGTTGGGCAGACAACTGACGGAAGTGGAAGAGGGAGGCATTCCGGCCAGAGGGAACAGCCAATAAAGGCTTGAGTGTGAAATCAGTTTGACGGACCCAGGCACCTGCAAGAAGGCATACAGGTGCAGTATGGAGGCCAGGACAGAGATAAGTTAGAAGGGGAAGGCAGGGAGCAGAATTGGAAGGACTGGTGATACCAAACATTCCAAATACAAAGAGAAATCACTGACAGTTTTGAGCAGGGAATCTACTTACATTTCTGAGGATCATTCTGGCAATAGGCTGCAAGCAGGCAAAAGTGGAAGAGGGAAATATAGGAGGAGGCTATTTCGGTAGGTGAGACAAGAAATGATGATGGCCTGGGCCAAGGTGAGAGCAGATGTTGGAATGACCACAGCCAGATCCGGGATATATTTCAAAGGCAGACTCTACGGAGAATGTGTGGTGAAGTGTGGAGGGAGGACTAGCAATCAAAGATGACTGCTCTGGTTTTGACCTGAACATGTGAATGAATATTTGTGCCCTTTACTGGGATTGATGAGTTTAGCCAGAAAGCAGGTTGGGACAGTGGGGTTGGAATAGAGTTCAGTATTGGGTATGTTAAGTTTGAGATGCTTTCTAAACATATAGGTAGAGCGATGTCTGGGTGGCTCAATGGGTTAAGCATCTGGCTCTTGATTTCAGCTCAGGTCATGTTCTCAAGGTCATGTGTCCAGCCCTGCATCGGGCTCCATGCTCAGTGTGAAGTCTGCTTGTCCCTCTCCCTCTGTTCTTCCCCCTGCTTAAACTCTCGCTCTCTCTCCTTCAAAGAAGTAAATTAAAAAAACAAAACAAAACAAAACAAAAAAACCCTTCAAACACACAGGTAGAGTAATTAAGCAGGCAGGTAAACAGAAAACTGTGGAGCTTAGGGGGCAGACAGGGCTGGGAGGTAAAGTATGAGTTATGTGTCACATTGCCTCTATTAAAAAGAATAGCATTACATAAAATCAGTACAACCCTTGAAAAAATCTAAGAAAGTACATCTGTAGCATTGTTAATCAGACTTCAAGCACCTGGAAGGCCAGAAAGGATGACATGCATACTTTTGTGGTTGCAGAAAATTTTGTTAATAACCCGAATCACCCAGGCTAAGAGTACCTAAACTAAGACTGGTCATGCTCAAACCCCAGCTTCATCAGTTGTGACCTATGAAGTTTTGTTATTTAAAATCACTGTGCTTCAAATTTTCATGTATAAACAGGTGGCAAATGTATATGACTTTATAGCTAGGCCAGTTCCTAGGCCAGACTCAGAAGCAAATAATAGCAAAATCAATGTGGTCCTTGCTTCTAAGAGCTTAAAGTCTAATGGGTTGAAATGAAAACCACAGTGTTTTTTCCCCTGGGTTTGGTGAGGATTAGGTGAAATGATGTGTTCAAGAGCTTAGCACTATGCCAGCACTAAGCATGAACTTTGTAAGTCTTAGTTTCTGTGGTTGTAGGTTGTTATTATTATCAGTCGTAAGTAATATCTAGGCTGTGTGTTGATAATTAGCAACAAATGAACCCACTTTGAATTTAGAAAGACAATGAAAATACAAAATGTGAAGATATTCTACTAATTTAATAATTGGGAAAACACAAACTGAAAAGAGGAAGAAATACACTTTTCTTTTCTTTTGCTGGTATATCCTTTTGGGGGCATCTTCTGTGGAAGAGAGGAAATAGTCACTTTTTTCCACCCGTAGTCAGTATATTCATGGGTACAACTTTTCTGGAGGGCAGATGTATATTTATTTTTTCATATATATTCATGTGTGTATGATTTGAAATGTGCATTCTTTTTGATAGAATGATTCCATTTTTAAGACTATTTCCTCAAGAAATAATTAAAATATATCCTGAGGATAAATAAGGGAGATCATATATCCCATATACTATAAGCTCCATGTGGGGAAAGACTATGTCTGATCTCTCCACAGCGGGATCCCCAGTGTCTAGCATAGCAGCTGGCAAAAAGTAGGCACTCAATAATATTTATTTAATGAATGAATGGACAAATAAGCAAGTGTGCAAAGGTTTATACAAAAGGATGTTCACTTCAGTGTTTTTATAATTGTGATCAATGGAAATCCTCAATGTTCATTTGCAGAAGACTGTTTGAAGCTGTCTATTCCACTTAAAATAGAGTCCATGCTCCTTTCCATCATCTGTAAAAGTTCTATGACCAGGCTCAGATCTCATCTCCCACTCTTCTTCTTGCTTAATTCCAATCCCAACACACTGTCCTTGCTATCCCTCAAAGAAGGCATACATGATCTCACCTCATAGCCTTACAATTTGCCATTTCTGCCATTGGATTCTCCTTGTCTCATTTCAATAGCACCTGCTCAAGAGGCCTGGCCATCCCATCTAAAACAGCAATTCCAACCCCTTCACCCTGCCCCTTTACTTTGCCAGATTTTTTTTCTTTACTCTTAGGTCAATACCTGGTAAAAATCACTGAAACTATTGAAGGAATGATAATAATGTCTAAAAAAATAACACTTTGTTACTCATAATATGAAGATGCACCAAAATGCCAGAGAAGCATCTTATCTCTTAGTGAGGCTGGAAACTTATTTCTCAATGTAAACTCACCTGGGAATAGAGACAGGACTTTCAGGTCAAAAAAGAAATGGCTAGGACCTAATGATGTATGGGTAATTGGTCTGCAGAAGCCCTCTGTTTTGTATCTTTTTTTAGCTACAGAGACAGGAAAATAAATGATAGAACCCTCCCTTTTTTATTCTAAAAGATTGCTCTGTAGATAAACCCAAAGAACCCTACATACAAGTAACTTGTGTATTTTAAAATAAAATAAATGCATATTAACTAAATACAGTAGAAGCAATGAAAATATGAAGAAATTAATATTTGATAGGAAACAGGATATATCAAGCCACCTTGATAAGCACCTCTAGATAAGCACCAGCAAGACCTCAAGCCAAGTGGGCTTCATTTACACACTATTTCCCTTTTCCTTCAATTAAGAGGAGAGAAGTGATTTAAAATATGAGTCCTGGGCAATCCCTTTCTTCATAAATATTAAAACACCAGCAACGTTGGAATGATTAAGGCTGAACTAAAACACAAATTGTTTTCAAGTTGCAGTTCTTCCAGTTGGAAAACATTGACGTTCCTTTAACAGCTCAGAAGAGCATCCTTACAGAAAATGGGTCCAAATTACTACAGTAATGTCCCCAATATAAATAGAAAATCAAGTTCATACCAGAGCTTCATTCAGTGTCACCTTCTCAAAGAAAAATAAGTATGCTCCTATATGCCCTAAGCTCACAAGTAATCCTACAACTAATGCTAAATAAACCAGTCTTCAAGGGCAGTAATCATATGGTTAAACTTTCCTTTTTTTCCTGATTGCTTTTACATTCAAATTAAATGAAAATCCCACTTGGGAGCTCCAGCCAAAGGTTCCCACCTTGAAGGCTTTTTAAAAGAACTTAAAAGAGACCATGAGTCACAGCCTCATTCCCCACCTTGGGCAAACTCCAGCTGGGGTCAGAGGAGATGACCTACAGGCTTCCCACCTGCACTCTCTTCAGCTCTCAGAGGACAGGTCTAAGTAATGATGCATGGCAAACATGGCATGAGCATGTACACACACACACACACACACACACACACACACACACACTTCTTGCAAGCTATGAGATGCACCTTCCTTTCCTCTTTTGAAGTCCAAACTATTTTGGGTTTTTGCAGAGACAACCACCTCCTTCTTGTGAGCAGGAGAAAGTACTGGAACGCTTGGAAGACCAGAGAAAAAGGACTTTCAGACCCTAGCCACGGTTAAGGAACAGGGAAAAGATTGGGATTAATCGGAACTGGGGCGATTCCCGTCATAATATATATGGCTTTCGTTATGACAATAAACCATTCCAGGAAGAAAGTCGCGAGGCAGAGAAAAGGAGAAGAAACCGTCTCTCTCCCCCTCTCCCTCTTCTGAAGGAAGCAGCAGCGTCTCCTTGCAGAACGACAACCCCGAGGATACAGCAGTTGTCTTCAAATCTGTGACCATAAAAAATCATTATCTCTGTGAAATACAGCAATTTGGGAGATAATCAAACGGTGACCAGGGGGCAGAGCTGCCAATCTGAAGGATTATGCTCCCGCGCGCCCGCCTGCGCCTGACCTTCCTGGGAGCCAGCTGTCGGCGCGGCGAAGACGCTCCATCCACTCCGGGCACATTCATTAGGCTGCCTTCGGTGCATGAGCCATTTGCATAACACCCCGGCTTTCTTAATTAGTACTTCATTTCTCCCTTGACTTATTTTGTGGCTAAGTTCACTGTCCCCCCTCCTTGATCCTCTCTTCCCTTGCTGAAATCTACGAAGGAGGAGACGAGGTGGGCCGGGAGGGTGAGAGGGAGAAGCGAATCGGACTTGCAAATGAAGGCACTGGTAATTAGTCTATTAATATTTTCAGATTTGCGCGAGGTTTCTTCGTGGAAAAACTAGGAAGAGAGACTGCTCGGGGAGAAATGTATCCTCGGAACTTCTAATTCCACCACCCGCCAGTGGGCTGTGGGAGGGGTAGGCGGTGCCAGCACATTTGCCTCCTTCTCTGCCCCTTACTTAGGATACACCCGCTCAGGGGGTGCCGAGTCTCCGGTGTTGGGTTTTCAGAATTCATATTAATTCCATCAGAGAGAGGGATTGTGTGGGTTCACTCATTGTGGAGCCGGTCTCAGATTCTAATGGGGAGTTGGGCGAAGGTTGTCCTAGCAGCTCCATGCATTTCTAATTTCTTACTCTGAACTCTGCTGCTGGATGATTCTCACGCCAGTGGAAGGAAAAGAAGAGCAAAGACATTCAACATGTGATTGTTACAATTGTTACAGTTCTTCGGGATGGATAATTCAGATCCAAACAGAACCAAACGACTCTTTTCCTTAGAGCTACGGTTTATTTTACCCGATCTGAGGAGTGGAAAAGCCTTACCTTCCCCGCGCGATAGCTACAGCCTGTGAGATTAGGAAATCTCCAATCTGCTCATGAAGAGAAGGCAGATTCTGCTGTGTGGGCCCAGGGGACATCTGATGTCTTCCTAGAATAGAACGGAAAATGACCGTTGCTAAAAGCCACAATAAGCGACACTTAGTCCTGAGATGTATGGTTGACATCAATAGAAAGAAAGAGTTATTTCTAGAAAGTCTCACTTACTTCTTTATCTACTTACAGAGATAGTATACCTATATTTCTTTAAATATTTAAACTTTATAAACTAAAACATTCTATTTGCACTATAATACCCAGAGGATTTTTTTTTCAACCAAATACTTTATATATCTTGATCCTTATTGAAAATGTAATGTTGGGCGGAGTAGACTCAGGAGGTAAGAAGAAAGAATAAATCCTCTTGAAGTTGCAGTCTATTGGAGGAGTGAAGACACATTCATAATCAGGATGATAACTATTCTGTGGCAATAAATAGGTTAACATCACAAATGAAGGTGTCCTAGCCCCGGGGGTTTGTAGACTTATGGGAGATGGTAAGTCATCTGGTGGTTGCTCCTGTCACATGAGTCCCAGGACCATGAAGTAGGATATATTTTTGACCACATCCTGTCACTGCACATGTATGTAGCAAAATACTTCCTATGCCCCAGGTTCCTCATCAATATACAGATAAATCCAATATACTACCTATAATTGTTAAAGGATTTACCTGATGCCTCTCAATACCAATAAAAAGATTAATTGGTGAGTGTCCCCTGAGATAGATTACTCACAATTTTATTCTTTATTCCCGTGGTCGGAAAGATCCAAATGAAAAGCTGAAACCTAAACACAAGAACCTTTAAGTATTACTGCCTGAGGGAAAAAAGTCTTTAAAGCAGACTTATTAATTGTTTCAGTGATTCGAAAAAATAGTAATAATAGCCAACTACATTTCTATGGCATTTGTGCTCAACATGTTAATGTAAGTCATGATCACTTTGAAAATTCTTAACCTCATTTCTTTAAATATGGCTTGATTTTCCTCCTCCAGTGAGCTCTGTAACCATGCCAAACATAAAGTTTATAGCTTCAATGCAAACATTATCTTAATACAGAGGGAGGGAGTGCTTTTTAAAAATCTCTTGTAACCCTATACAAGCTGAATCTATTTTGCTGTAACTACTAAGCACACACACACACATACATACAAATAGAAATAAACAAATAAGTAAATAAATAAAGACTTTGAACATTAATGCACAAAAGGAAACATTTCAACTCCAAACCATTATTTAAAGAACTCTGTAAGCAGTCCAAGGAAATAGTTTGTAAAAAGGAACTTACTCCTTAAAAAAACAAAACACTGATATACATTCAGAATTTTCCTTGATCACTTTTCTTAAAAAGTAAAATTTATAAGTTACAATTATGTGGACAATATATATTTTTCATTATATAGGCATATATACTTGTATTCAGAATAAACCCATTTATATATGAAACAATATGCAAATGATCATTTTTATGACTAACAGATACTCTTTAATATGTAATCATGCACACATGCATAATTTATAAGTAACATATACCTATTCACATTTCCAAATGCATTTCCTTTCTAATATTTCTTATTCATTCTTTATTTTCAACTGAAATCAAATTATTCTTTCACCAGGGACTCTTTCTTTTCTCTTGTTTAAAAAAAAAAAAGTGAACGTAGTAATTGAATTCTTACAATTAAAACTCTGTAAGAATTCCATCTGCAAAGTTAAAAACACACAGGGCAAAGGAGAGGCCAAGAAGTTATGTTGGCAGCAATATATATCACTCCTGAGCAATAACAGGGGGTAAAATAGTATGTGAAGCGATCGTTTGAAATGTTAAGCTTTGAAATATTTGCCTATAATGTTATTTTAACATAGTTGGTTGCACTGAATGGATGTGGGTCTCTGTCCCAAGTGATACTTCTGTGAACATAAAGTGTCTGCAGGTGTTTGCCTCCAGGTAGGTCACTGAAAGACAATGCAAATGAGGACAATTTCCCCAGTAGCAGCAACCATAGAAATTAACAAGCAGAAACCTGGTAGACACCGGCATCCTTCTCTATAGGAAGATAAGTTTCGGGGCATTTTAAAATTTGCCCTCCATTAACTCCTGGATTACGCCATCCTTCATGTGCGCCACCAGGTCATAAGCATGGAAACCGAATATAAGAAATTCTCAATTATCCACTTATAGAATATGCACTTTATATTTTGTGCAGGGCATGTGTGATATTCCACACTGGCCACTGGCTGCCATAAATCTTGTGTTTGTTTCTGGAGCATACTCCCTTCCATCAACTGGCCAGCATTTGGGGAAAGAATTTTAGTACAAGTTTAAAATGGGCAAACTACTACCCCTTCCACACAAAAGTCATATACTATATTTCTACTTTAAAAATAATGTTTTCATAGCAAATCTTGTTTTAGATTATTACTACATATACTAGTTCACTTTGACTATTTTGTCAGTACAGATCATTGAGAAGAGGTAAAAAAATGATTTCTATAATGTGTCAAGCTTTTTTGTGTTACTCATTTAATTTTCTTCAAGATTCCATGAGCTAGGTATTAATGTCCCCATTTCACAGATGAGGAAACTGAGGCATACATGGAATGAATAATTGCTTGACTATCACAACCAGAAAACAATGACATCAACATTTGATGCCAGGTCACTCTGACTCTAATGCACTTGATTTTTTCCACAATAAAACATTGCTTTGGCCTACTATGTATAAGCAATATTTGCAAATGGTTTGGGTAATTGCAAAATGAACAGTATCTATAAAAAGGAAGCATTCATAGTGCAGTGAAACTCATCTAATGAAACAGCTCACAGACGTATATAACATATATAATAAAATCACTCAAATTTAACAGTTACCTAGAATGATAGGACATGCATGCTAGTCAAGTCAGGCCAATGCAAACAGAACAGAAGAGATGCCCTCCTGGAAACATTTCTAGCGTTCAGACCAAGATTTTCCACACATTTCCTTGTAACTTATGCCATCGCTGGTAATAAAATAGGAACTTGAATTCTACAACACCGAGACAATGAAATGTCCTGCTACGGGACTGCATAGCAACCAGATGTCCACAGTGGAAGGTCTGGGAAAGACAATTAAATACAGTACTTTCCCTCCAGGGCAATATTGATCAAAGGACTAACACATATACATGTTTCATCATTCAAATGCTAATGAATCTATAAACCTCATTATTTCTTATCTATCTTTTGAGTTTCCACAGCAGTTTTTGGTGACATACCATATTTATGCCAATAATGTTTGCACTTTTTATATGCATTTTCTGAGCCCAACAACAGACAGGAGACAACGAGCCAAGAAAAAACATTATACAAACATAATGCCATAGCATGCATTATTCGGGGACTGACAATAGATACAAACTTTTCTGTCTCTCTGCTTGCAGTGTAACTTGTGTCAAAAGAGGATTATTACAAGGTAGAAAAACAACAACAAGACATTTAATAAGTGAGACACCAGAAAACATTTGCTATGTGAATTCTGAAACTCTCCGAAGGTAGACCCTATAAAAGGTTACTATGTGTTTTCACACATACTGCACCAATCCAGATCTCTGGATAAGGGTCAGAGGGCTCAGCAAGAACTAATTAGCTAAGAAGTCAGAGACAAAATACTCTTCTGCTTTCCTACTGGATATCCTTCTCTCTCTTTATTACACTTCTTAATGTATTTTTGTTGTTGTTGTCACTGTCATGGTTTGGTTTTAGAGAGCACAGTGATATATTGGGAACACCATGACATGTGAAGTCACAAAGATCTGGGTTCAAACTTGTCCTGCTACTTAGCTGCAAGATGACCTTGATCAACTTAAGTCATCTGTCTGAGCCTGGGTGTTTTCACCTGTAAAATGAGGATAATAATTATTATTTCTAGGTATGTGACCTACTATAATTTACTCAACATTTCTGAGATATGGGCTTTTCTATGTAAAATGAGATTAATATCTACTTTATAGGGTGTGCCGAGGATTAAATGTCATAATAGCCCCACATACCTAGCACAGTACCAAGTGCCCAGTAGGTTCTAAGAAAATCAGTATTAGTAATTTATGTTAGAAATCTATGCTCCTGGCAGAATATTTATAAAGTAATACCAACGGTCAGAGATAATCTTTGCATATTTTGGTGCACTATCTTCCATTCTTTATATATATATATATATATATATATATATGTATATATATGTAATTGACATTATATTTATCCATAGTTTCATAGTTGCTGTAACAATTTATTATATAATGAGCATTTCCCTCTAGACTATAAAGTCTTTATAATCATTATTTCAGTATCAGCATAATATCACATTTTGGGGTATAATACAATTTGTCTAGTTAAATTATGATTTTGCTATGATACATATTATACTCTATCATTAGCCTCATTTCTGAATATTTCTGTTTAGTTCTATTTATTAAAGTGCTTACCTGTACTCCTGCATCAAAAGACACATTGAGCCAGAGAAGTTTGGGGAAGGAGATATAAAGAAGGATTAACTTCCCCAGCAGCAGTGAAAGAAAGGTAAAGAAAACAATACTGATACAGTGAAATGTAAGGAAGGGAATAGAAACTAGAAAAATGTGACAAGGAGACTTCCTTTTCAAAGACCTTACAGTTTGACAAATCTATAATTTAAAAAAAAAGTACTGACGGGTACTGGTTCTAATGATCCAGAGAGCCCCTCTATATTGAGAAAAAATTCCTTAAGACAGATCTGCAAGCCACAGCTCCAGTAGCTGGAATGCTATTATGCTGCATGCATTCAAGGCGGGTCTAGAAAACATTAGAAGTTCACAGATCTGAAAACTAAGTGTGGCTCTAAAATCCTTCAGAAGTACAGGAGAGACCTGTCATTGATGTCCCCATTTCTTTTTCTTTCTTTTTTTTTTTTTTTTAATTCTACCATAAAACCACTAACAAGATTTTCTTGCAGGAGTGTTAAAAAAACCCAAAAGTGTTTATGAATCAGGTAGATTCCCCTATACAAAATGTATATGTGTTAAAATGTCAAACAAAAATGTGTTGAAATTACTTCTAGTTGGAGAATGTGAATGACAATAACCAACTGCCATGCTTCAGTTCCCCCTTGATAAAAGAGGCCTCTGATTTCTAAATGCAAACTGAATCGACAGTTCAAAAATAAAGTAAAGGTAAGGAAAAAGAAAATGGATAAGTAGAGCCAAGGAGCTTGGATCACAAGTTGCAAACTCTTTACGTCATCCTTGGAGTGGAACGGCATTTCTACTGACTCAGACTTGGGACCAGAGTCACGTAATGGGCCACGTTCAGGGCTAGGCAGTATGCCGCATTTTTCTTGGATACTGTGAAAGGAAGGCGTTTGACCAGTCTGTGTATTTGAAGAGAAATGCAATCTATCACTCTCATTCTTTTCCACTTCATCCATAAAAGATGCTGAGGAGAGTTTTTCCCACATCCAACAAGTTTCATCCTCACAAGAAACATTCTTACAAGAAACCAGGTACATTTTTCTTCTCCTGCAGTCTTTTCCTGCTCACACAACCCATCTTACTGGCCCTGGGGTTTTATCAAAACAAAATTACCATCGTGCCTGGTGTAGGACTAATTTTTTGTCCTGTCCATCTTTATATCTGGTAGTTGCCATTGTAGCAGTAGACTTCTGTTTACTGGGGGTCCACTGGGCATACAGCCACTCAGGGAGGAGAGTGGAGATGTTCCTCCCACTTGGACCGCCTGCTATCAGAGCTTCCAATCTGATAAAAACCAAAGTACAACAGGATGCCCAAAGGAAAGTGTAAAACACCAAGAATAGAAACATTTCACTTCTACCCATATCTGCAGCGATATCTCTAGGTTTAAAGGTAGGATTTAGGGATGCCTGGGTGGCTCAGTGGGTTAAGCATCTGCCTTCGGCTCAGGTCATGATCCCGGGGTCCTGGGATCAAGTCCCACAATGGGGTCCTTGCTCTGTTGAGAGCCTGCTTCTCCCCCCTGCCTGCCATTCCCCTTGCTTGTGCTCTCTCTCTCTCTCTTTTAAAATCTTAAAAAATAATAATAATAAGGATTTAATATAAATAGCATATGTGTTTATAGCAGGAGTCATGAAGTATGACTCAAGTCACATAAACCCATGGGAAAATTTATGTTATAAAACAATGTTCCCTTCTATTTACAATAGCTTACCCCTAGCTAGCCCAAATCCTAAATTTACAGAATGTAACGATAACGCACAATTAGAAGTGATGCCAAAGGCTAGCTTCGAGTAGACCACTATCTCACAAAGTCTGTACTTGGGCCATATTTTTCAAAAGCCCCAAATTTCCCCTTTCTGTAATCTTGACAGATGCACCTTCTATTGTCAAAAGCATGAGAATTGTTTCTGTTTCTTGTCAGAGACTCACAATCTTGTTCTCTGACCAAACTTGCAAGTTTCACTGATAAAGAAAAGAAAAATCAACATCTAAGAATGTATTTGATACTGGGATAAAGCTGAATTAACTTGTTCCATGTATTAAATTCTTCTAGAAAGAAGTATCTAGTGCACCTTTTCACAGAACTTCCCTCCCCTTTTGCCTTGTACACCTTCTGCTACTGTGTCATTCCAGCATGTCCACTAACTACATGCTCTTTGTCCTTGTTTACTAATGCACCTATCATCAACTTTTTGGTTATAAATTATCTCCTAAAACTAAACTGGGGCAACCAATCTCATTTCCAGCAAAAGACCTGAGGCTTAGAAAAGAGTATAGTCCCAGAAGTGAAACAGCAGGGTTTTATTTAATATTGTCTTCAGTCTATCCAACCTTTTTTAAATTGGCATTGCAATGACATTTGGGGAAAACTATATTGTGAACCCTTCAATATATCTGTTTAAAGGCTCAAAATTAAATAGCTACTGTTAATTTCATCAATACAGATGAATACTGGACACAGTGATACCATTGGTTTCCATAACTGAGAGAAGAGTTGGGGTAAAAAAAAAAAAAGAAAAAGAAAATCCTTTTGTAGGGGATAAAGGAAGAAAACTATCTTAGGCTGGGTAGAATTGTAATCTAACATAAAGAGAATTATTTAGATATACATTCTATTCAACTTTAGAGATTTAAATGAATGGAAATGGAAGAGGAACAGGGAGGAGGAAGCCAAGAGGGAGAGAGGAAGGGGAAAAGGAAAGATGGGATGTAGAAACAATTTTTTTGTGTGATTTTCAAATATGGGGGACTTTTTATTATGTGATATTTCTCAGCGGTAAATATCAAACTTTTAGTGGTCAGTTTTCAAGACTGACACACTTTAAGAATATCTGTAAGTTAATAAATTTGCATAGATTGGTTTTTCACCATTTTCTGCTCAGGGCCCCTCCATTTCCTTTATGCATTTAGCCTTGTGCTCTGCTGTGGCCTACGAGAAGGCACTCCACTCTGCAGTCTCACTTAGGGACAGGCTGACTAGATGACCTTCATCTCAACAAGTCACTCATTCACTGGGTCTCTCTATGCACCCATATCCTATTATAGATGTACTTTGACCACATTCTAGAGTGATTAAATCATCTTACTGGCTTCCATAAAATATGGTTACTTCTCTCCAAGAGTTTGAAATCATCATTCATTTAAAAAGAAATGCTGATTATCAAACCAAACCAGAACAGAAGTGGCAAAGCAAAGATTAAACCATCGTGGGCATTCACCAGTGATTTCCAGAATACAAACGATCATGTAAGATATAGTTTATTGTTCTAAGCCACTTTTATCCAAATTTATCAAGTGTTCATTTTCATAACTTTCACTGCCTTACTCCCACCATTTACATTTAAATGCAAATCTTATTTTGTGGCTCCACTAAAGATCTTATATAGAACCAAGGGAAATTACTATACAAATGCCATTACCTAGAAGTTTGAAATCCTAAGACTACAAAAGGGTTAATTAATTACATTATCTGTAGCATTACCCTGGCTACATTCTGCCTGGAAGGCATATGGATCCACTCAGCTGCTGAATTTGAAAGAGCTGTGTCCTTTTCATGCAGAAGAAAAATCATCGACATAACCCTCTTTTACCCCCACCGTAAGCACTAGATGTTTCTTTTTCTCCTGATTATTTTGTTTCTGGTGAAATAATTAAGTGAACCAATGTTAAATAAGTACCAAAATATTTCACACTATCCTGAAAATCTGGGTACTGCATAAGTATTTCACTCAGCACCTACCTATGAAGCTGCTATTATGTTCTAGACAAAGTGCAAGACATCAGGGAGGGCTGGGAGATTCAAAGATGACTGAGACACTGTGCATGCCAACCAGGAACTCGTATCAGAAGTTCACAAGAGGTCACAAAAAAGAACATGAAAAAAGCATCCCAAGATTTGATTTGCTAAGAAAGCAATGGTGCTGTGTCAACCATTTGCTTAGTTCTTTAAGCAGTCCAAATGAACTGCATAACTCTTTAGTTCATTGGAGACTTTCCTTTTTGTGATTTTCCTCAGTCTGTAATTCTTTTAGTTCTTTCATCTTTTCATTCTCTATTTTGCTCTCTTTTTCCAAATAAAAACAAAAACAAAAAAACCAGAAACAGAGGCCTCTAACACGTGGACATAATATTATAGGAAAAATGCCAAAAGACAAAGGGAAATTAGGGTAGAAAAGTAATTGAAATGGGACAAAAATAGTGTACTAAAGCGTACATGAGAAACTCCTGTACAGAAGAATGGGTGGCAAATGGGCTCTGAGTTCCCTAGTGGCCAAAGGTAAAGACGCGTAATTCAAAGTTTCCAAAACATTAGTAGCATTTCAGCAGCTGCTAAGAAGCAGAAAGCTTCTCCCAGTGTAAAGTTAGAACATCCTTCCTGAGTCCACAAAGAGGAACATTGGGTGGAGCAGCAGACAGTATTCTCCACAACATCCAGTTACCTGGCAGAGTGCGGTTTTTAAGTATGTAACACCAGAGATTTTTTCATTGGTATTGTATGGTTTTGGAAGGACAGAAAAACTCTGAAACCTGAATCATGTACAATATGAGGTTTTTTTCTCTCTCTCTCTCTGTATGTACACACACACACATACACACACACACCCCTTCAAAATTAACATTTTGCATCGGATAATGTTTCCCTGATTCAGAAAGTGTTCTTTAACTCCGTAATTCTTAAGAGGAGAAAGGAAAAGAGAATCGACTAAGAAAAACTCCTACTGCATGAGTAACTCTTAATCCATCTCATAGACTGCCCCCAAATTAGACAATGAACTACAGGACTGCTGAAATTGACGTAAGTAACAGAGCTTCAGAAAAAGATAAATACGGGGGCGCCTGGGTGGCTCAGTTGTTAAGCATCTGCCTTCAGCTCAGGTCATGATCAAGCTCCACGTAGGGCTCCCTGCTCCACGGAAAGCCTGCTTCTCCCTTTCCCACTCCCCCTGCTTGTGTTCCCTCTCTGTGCCTCTCTCTGTCAAATAAATAAATAAAATCTTAAAAAAAAAAAAAGAAAAAGGTAAAGAAGAAAAGATAAATAAAGCTAAATATAGGGCTGAGCATTAAGACTAAAGAAGACAACAGTTTCAATTGAAAACAAAAATAAAAGCATATTATTTTTAAAAATTGCTGTCTTTAGTCCTCCCCTTCAAAAGCAAACTGTTCAGAAAATTCTTAAGGATTATGAAGAGATGAAATTATCCGAAGTTGAAATAAAGTATTTATCTTATTACTAATGTAGTTATAAGTAGTGTTGAATGAAAAATTGCTTCTACAGATGGAAAGGTTTTCTCAGATACACTTAACAACAACTTAATATTGGTAATACCTTTTTTTATGGGATTGCAATATATAATTTAAAAGATTGTTACTTTATTCTTCATATTGAAGATAATTTTTTTATTTTTTGATTCACTTATTTTATATCATTTATATTCATTAAATTTAGCAACTAATATTTTTATCAAAATGGTTATAGTTGCAATATTTAAACTTTTATAAATTTCTGTTTTTACTTGACATTCTAGAACAGGCTTCTACATTTTAAAATTTTGATTTGCATTGGGAATTTATCACCGATTCTTTTATGAATCTTGAAATATTTTTTTAAATGCCATTAAAAATAAAATGCTACTATTACCCAATGTTCCATATTACACACTATAACTATTAAAATGTTGTTCTTGTCCTTTTGTCCCAGGGTTGCAATCACACAGTTGCTCCCATTACCAATTCCATGACAACCACATGTGCCAATTTCTCCAGCCATCTGAGCAGAGTTTATAAACTCCCCAAAACACAAAAGCAAAACAAACAAAAAACTTTTACCTTATGGGTTTACTACAACCAGTTCTGCTCACCTGCCCACCTAAGATCAAATGAATACCTGTTTTCTGTTAGGCGGCTTGGTCAAAAAATCAGAATTCTGTGAGCACTGAGCACAGAGAGACTAAAAACTTAATAATGTCAACACTTTTGTTGGAAAACATGCAATTCAACCTTTTAAAAAACTCACTGAATTTTATTTTTGTTCACTTGCAAATTTACGTTTGACCTTAGGCACGTCACCAAAATCCTTTGCATCTTAATTTCCTCATTTTGGGGGTGCCTGGGTGGGTCTGTCGTTAAGCGTCTGCCTTCGGTTCAGGTCATGATCCCAGGATCCTGGGATCGAGCCCCACATCGGGCTCCCAGCTCTACGGGAAGTCTGCTTCTCCCTCTCCCACTCCCTCTGCTTGTGTTCCCTCTCTCACTGTCTCTCTCTCTGTCAAATAAATAAATAAAATCTTTTTTTAAAAAATCCTCATTTTGCTTATGGATATACTGAAATAACATTTTCTGGTTTAGAGAGCTGCTTTGTAGAAGCTCATATTCATAATTAAGGGTCTCTGAAGCGTAAATGGCAAGCATTCCTTGTTTCCAGGAAGCCATATATCTTTTTAAACCTCAGTGTGTTTCCGGTACCACAATAAGATAGCCTAGTCCCTTGTTTGGATGAATTGGGATTAAGTAATACAGGCTAAATGGCTGGCTACACAGTGCCATAACACTTAAAGTTGGTCGAAACCAGATACATGGTCTGCAGAAGACCCAATAACCAAGGGCATTGCATATTTTTAACGCACCAATGAGATCTTCTGTTGCCCTAACATTGCAGCCTATACTTTCATAGCAGGGACTCAGGCATTCTGATCACGGCTATTACCCAAAGCACCCAAAGCACCCAAATCCTGCAAAATCGGCATTTCAAAACTGAAAAATGTCAGCCAGTTGGGTGGCAAGTTCAGTCAACCAGCTTGCTGCCTTGTAGACAAAACGGTTTGCTAAATGACTGACATTTTCTTTATGTTTCAGGAATCTATTCTCATTCCGTACAGAGAGTCCAAGGGAAAGATGGTTTGGCAAGACGTGTCCGTCCTCCGAGTCTAACTGAGTAAGTAAATCAGAAAGAATAGATCTTCTGCGAGCACGGGTCATTTTCTGTGTTCTCAAGTTGAGTGTGACCTAGAGATGAATCACTTAATCACCTCCTTTGGAAAACTTCTCAGGTCTGCTGTTTCTTAATTTATAAAATGGGAAGGTTGCTCGGAGGAATTATGGCCTGTCATCTAGAAAGTGTTTTGAGCCCCCTCACAGTCACTGGGCAGCATTTATTGAGCGCCCACTGTGTGCTTAACACTGTGCAAACACAAATGTGTCAGGTTAACAAATCACAACCCTTCTGGCTGCAAAATAATTTTTAAAAACCCTCAGCTCCATTAATATTCCACGCCATATGGTGGAGAAAGGTCTAAATTCTATTGCTTTTGCCTTTACAGATAATTTATGAAAAAAATGAAATATTAACTAGGAATGTGGTAGAATAGCTTTCTGTTTCACTAGGGGATGACAGATGAAGCCGCATAGGCACACATTTGAATAAGGAATTATCAATCAACCTCAAACTTGACCCACAGCTGTCATCCCTATAAATTAATGTTTACCATTTTTAAGTATGTGCAGGACATCTGGAAACACACACAGGCTGTGGCTGGCGAGAAATTTCCAAGAAATAGTATATCAAAAGCTAATTATAGCAGCAGCGAGCCCAAGTGTCATTTTGTTATGGTGAATTATAGACGGGGAGCTCTGTCACCGCAAACTGTTATTCATAACTAAATCATAATGCTTTTAAGTTTTAATTAATCTGCTTAGCTTTAGTTGCAAGGGAGAAGCTTGCTTAACTGTTAAGCCACCGAGGCTCTCTCGGGCTACCCTGAAACGGCATCTGAGCACCTGAGGGAGCAAGACCACATTATCAGGCTGACATTGTGTCTATTAAAGAGAATTTCTTTTAATATGCCGGAGTCTGAATATTTCTTTCTATTTCATTATCCAAAAACCAATTAATTTTCCATAAGAGCACCAAATTAATTACAAAGTACTATGGAAATCAGAGATGTCTCTCCTTCCGCACCATTATGGAAATGCCAAGCCCCTTGGCAGCGAAGTCTTTGGAAGGTACTAGTTTTTCTCTTTAGTTAACATTTTATTTGTGACGTGGGGAAAACGCTTATGAGCTAATGCTTTTTATTTCTCTTCCATAAAACGTATTTCTTCTGATTGCTTACTCAGTCCACACCCTATTTAATCATCCTTACCTCAGGACGGTTAGCTGGAGAAAGGGCATTTTTCCATAAAGAAACTCCCCCTTACTCATTGTGACTTCCTGGGTTTCTGGGTTTTCCTTTTGCCTGCCCAACTAGACCCTAAACTCCTCATGTGCAGGGCCGTGTTTCAAATTTATTGTATGTCCATACCTTGCCCTATCTGTGCTTGGTTATAAACTTCTGTTCTGAATCCATTCTAGCCATTCAGTAAGTCCTTGTCACTTGAAGGAAATATAATTTTAATTAGCAAAGAGAAATTTAAATTTCTTGGATTTACAATCCAAAACAAATCCTAAAAAGAGACACAGTATATCGGTTTCTTCACCAAACGACCCAAGGGAGGGGGGGAAATGGCCAGAACTTATGGGTTTTTAAAATTCTGTTTGCTTAACAATTTGTGACGACCTTGTGTAAAAAGGAAATAGTGAAAAGAAATGCAAAAAAGTACGTATATAGGGCGATACTATTTTATTATAAATTCTAGTATTTCTGAAATAAAGGCATTATATAATCTTCAAACTTTTATTTAAAGAGTGGAATCTTTTCAAATGAAATAGTGGGGGGACCCTTTCCCCCCCTAAAAGTTCTTGGATCAAGGCAGGTAACAAGGGGCCTGGTGATTTCTTGGATATCCCTTGGCCCCAGAAGTGACTCCTCCATTTTCTTTCTTTCTTTTTTTTTTTTTAAAGATTTTATTTATTTATTTGACAGACAGAGATTACAAGTATACAGAGAGGCAGGCAGAGAGAGAGGAAGGGAAGCAGGCTCCCCACTGAGCAGAGAGCCCAATGTGGGGCTCGATCCCAGGACCCTGGGATCATGACCTGAGCCAAAGGCAGAGGCTTTAACCCACTGAGCCACCCAGGCGCCCTGACTCCTCCATTTTATACAAAAAGGCCTTGGTTTCTGAAAAAACTGTCTGAAAATGCCTGGGAAAATCTTCCTGGAGACAAAGTACGCATCACACTACATCTGTTTTCTGTGAAGCTTCCAGTACTATGCCTTGACCCAGCAGGCATTTGATTGACATTTTATTGATTTATCCAAAGGGTTGATGTCTTCTGTTGCTTTTTTTTCTTGAATTACTGATTTCTTAGGATATTTTCCTCTATCTTGATTAACTGGGATTTAAAATACAATAAATAAGAATTCATAAAAATTCAATAAATAAAAATTCATAAACAAAAATTCACGGTTTTTGCCATCATTTACCCAATTTAGCCTGCAGATGAGTTTATGGTTACAATGCTGTAATTTATGCAGCCATCGATAATCATTTAACTAAGGTCTCTCTTTAAAACAGTTTTCAAAGAACTATTTGTTTTAAAAGTTGTGAAGATGTAGGCTCGGCCAACTTGGCCTTCCTCCCTGGAAATGGAGGTCAGTTTCACTGTCTAAATGGACGGTCCTATGGTTGTACTACCTGACTTCTATGTCCTTTTCAGACCTTCAGAGTCTACCATTCTCAAGCCAAAAAAAAAAAAAAAAAGGAGATTCTCCTAGTCCACACATCAAATAATGCCACCAATTCTCTTACATTTTTTCCTCAAGAGAGGCATGGAATTAAAGATGGAAGAGGAAGTGTCCATATTTAATCCTTAATTTAAGTACAAGAAGGCAAAAGATTTTAATTGCCTCTATTCAGCAGGTAATTCTATCTAGTACTTTAAACATTATTATGGATTAGTGTGGCTCCATCAAAGTGCTAATCATACTTTAAAACCTCAAAACATATTCATTTAAATAGAATTAAAGACAGTAAGTATGTAAGATACAACAGAATTTTGTATAACTAGTTTCTGATAAGGAAACTCAGGCATGGAATAGCATAAAAGAACTAGCTAAAGTCACTCTCTGAGGCAGGAATTCAACCTTTTAGCCCACTGAGGCTTACCTCTTTCCAAACAGGTGTTGTCCCCGAAGCCTACATTTCTGGAGTGCAAATTGTGTGTGTGTGTGTGTGTGTGTGTATACAGACACACACATTTATGTTTTTTTTTTCTTTTCTTTTCTGTAACTTCGTTGACAGGGATGCATATGTAAGGAGGGGAAATTTTTTCCTTCTCCCTTCTTGGTTCTTTGGCTGTTCTAATAATCAGATTGACACAAGACAGACCAATGGAGGAAAATAAATTTAATTTTGAATGAACAGAAGCCCCCCCAAAATAGGAGACTGAAGAGCAAGTCTGGCAGTTGAGGTTTTCTATGCCTCCTGAGCTGAGGAATAGGATAGGGGCCTGGAGCTTCAAAGGGAAGGAAGACAACTGACAGGAGTACAGGAAGAGCAAATGTCCGGTAAACAAGTATTTGCTATACCATATGGACAAACAGAGGAATTTGAGCTCCAAGCCCGGTTGAGCGTGCTCCAAGCCCGGTTGAGCGTCCTCCAGCTTACCATACCTAGCCTATACTCTTTGTAACGAGTTATCGTTGCAGATCCCTCCTCCTAAATCAGGCTCTCTATCTAAGTTCTCAGAGGCCTTGAAGGGGAAGGTAAGAAGCTCCTCCTGAGTCTTTTGAGCCATGACTGCCTTCAACTCAAAATAATCCCATAGGCCAGTGTGACAAATTTGGGGGAGGCTCATTCTGAACCCCTTCGACTGAGCTATTTGAGGCTTTTATTTTCCTTCATTAAATGTTATTTTTTTCATCGCTGTCATAAAACGAAAATATATTAAAAATATGAAAAAAAAAAGTCTTTCGATTTGGTTTCTAATATGGAAGGAGAGCTAATGCTGGCATAATAATCACTAAAACACTGCTTATATCTGCATTCTGATTCACGGCCAACATCAGAGGACAAGTTGAAACAGCGGTGGATAAATAATTAAAACATTTGAAGACATTAGGTTTGTATTTTCTTTTAATAAAATTACGTATTTTGAGCCTGCAACGATAAGCCTCTAAGTGTGTCTCAGCCAAGGTTCCCAGAGTTTGCCACTCCCTTCAAATGCAGGGTCCTTTAATTTAAACACAAATGCTGATGGGAACAATTTAGCTCCATTCTTGCCTTTGTGTCAGCTCCTGGCTCAGACAGAGGAAGGCCTTTTTTCTCATGAGCCTAACAGACTGTCTTGCATGTACAAACACAGGAACATGGGAAACATAACTCAGGCAGGCCTGCTGTGGGAGCTGCCCCTCCATGTCATGGCCAAGAGCTACCATGAGAAGTAGTCTTTTTTAGGGAGGGAGGAAGGCTAGGCCAAAATTCAAGTTTCAAATGGCCACTTCATTCCAGATGTGCCAAATTTTAGCAAACAAGGCCACAGATGTCAACAACTCCTTGTGTGCTGATCATCAGACCTATTATATAAAGCTTTAGGAAATCAGACACAGGGAAGTTAAATCACTCACCTGAAGTCACACAGCGAGAAAGTGAGGGGCGGAGATTAACTATAGTCTTGCAGTGAATTGAGAATAACTAAAACTGGATTAACATATCATCTTCATCTTGCCAAATAAGTGAGCTATGAAGACAAAATAAGGTATTCTGTGAAAAAGCCCAGCAGAGTTTCTGTCACCTGGAAGGAAAACTAACATTATTAACATCCACTCTTGCCTCTTTTTCTTCCTCCTTTCCAATTCCCCTTGTTCCTTGTGACTCTGCCTCCAATTCATTTTGCAGACTTCCTCTGGATTTCTCTACCCTCAACAGGCCTCCTGGAGGTTCCAACACCAGAATGGCACAGAGAGTGCGAGGTGCAGAAACCTCGCGAGATAAGCAAAAGGAAGATGACATTTGAATTGTGTCTTTTGTCTGCCAACCCTTGGATGGTCCCCTTTGCTATAGAAAGATGTGTGTAGAGGATCTAGATTCTTCCCTGAGTTGTAAACAATAGCACAGGATCATCAGTTAATGCATTAGACAGTCTTCACACACTTCCTGCCATGTCTCCTCTATATGCACAGAGTCACACACTCTTTAGATATTTTATTTAATTTTAAGTAATCTCTACCCCCAATGTGGGGATTAAACTCAAGACCTCGAGATCAAGAGTCCCTTGCTCTACTCACTGAGCCAACCAGGCACCCCCCCATACACTCCTTAGCTGGTTGGTCTGAACCCTGCAGTTAGCCACTTGAGTACTGGGGGAAGGTCAGAAAACCAGAGAAAAACCTTTGCAATTCACTGTAGGATTCTAGGTAGAGGACCCTGCAGTGGGTCACACTTTGTGGTTGGATATTTTTTTTTTTAGCCCCTGAATTTATTCCTCAATCTTATATAAATACTTAGAAGTCCTAACAACACTCAGACTGGCTTCTCTTATAGAAAAGATTCTTTTTAATCAGTTTCAGACTCATTTACCATTACCTTCTGAATCAGCTCTTTAATGCAATAGTCAAAAGAGTGCATTTCTTTTGCTTGTGAACCGCCTGTTCTAGGAAACAGTCCTTGGTCCTCCAACTCTTATTATATTCTGTCCATCTAAGTTTAGGTAATCAAATGCACTCATTATTATTTCTTGGCCTAATGTTATTGCTTCCCCAGACTTTTCAAATGTTTTTTCCCCCTCAGATTAGGTCTATTCATACTTCTTATTATTTATTAAAGTGGGATAAAATTCTCTTCAATGTCTTCTAGACCTTCTTTTTCCTAAGATTACTCTTATATCTAAAAATAACTTTTTTCTGGGACAACAGGGTGGCTCAGTCAGTCAAGTGTCTGCCTTTGGCTTGAATCATGATCCCAGGGTCCTGGTCTCTCTGCTCAGTGGGGAGCCCGTTTCTCCCTCTCCCTCTGCCTGCTGCTCTCCCTGCTTGTTTCCTCTCTAACTGTCAAATAAATAAATAAGATCTTTAAAAAATAAAAATAAAAATAACATTTCCTTTTGTTAAAAACAGCAGTACTTATTCAGTACCAAAAATGAGAAAGTACAAGCATGAAAACAAAAATTTTTAACCCAAATCCCTCCCTGCCAGTGCCCACATACAAAAACACACATGTTTTCTTTTTTCATTGAATACAATTTTGTGAGCATGCCATATTTTCATGTCATTAAATATATTCCCATGTAATTTTAATGACAGTGTAATATTCTATTATGTGGATGGATCATAAATTATTTAAGCTATCCCTGTTGTTAAACATTTAGGTTGGTCTTCACATTTATTATGAAAACAGTGTGGTAATAAGCATTTCTTATTGCTAAATATTTTCCCTTAACTCTAATTACCCCTTAAGATAATCTCAGAGAAGTGGGTCACCAGGCTGCACATTTTTAGGTCTTTTCTTACAGACTTTCTAACTTACTGCCAGTCTTGTTTTCCTAATAATGGCCAAAGCCTTCCTTCTGATTCACGTGAGAAGAGGTTTACTCTGGGGTTTGGGCCTTTATATACTTAGACTTCCTCCTTAGTGTAGATTAAACACTTTTCTGACCCCCTTATTTCTTCTACTATTAGCTTCATTGTTTGGATGAAGCTTGTCTTCAGGATATTTGTAGTCCAGTTCGGAATGTCTCAACCTCAGCTCTACTGCTGGTCAGGACTGAGCAGTCCTTGCAGTGGAAGCTGTCTTGTGCATCAGAGAATGGGTAGCAGCATCTCATTTTTCTACACTCTAAATGCCTCGAGTACTCTACCAGGGGTGGCAACCAAATTTATCTCCAGACATTGCTAAATGTCCTCTGGGGTAAATACCACCCAGCTGACAACAACTAGTATAGGGGATATAGAGCTTCTTGTAAGTTAACATCATCTTGAGTTGTCTGAAAAAAGACATGGTGTCCTGCTCAAGGAAGGCACATGTCTTACTGCTTGACCCCAGGTCAGAGAACATCTGTAGTGTTGATCCAAATTTTGAGTTGCACATTTTGAGAACATCTGTAGTGTTGATCTGAATTCTGAGTTGCACATTTTGAGGCATGCAAACAAAACACAGAGCTTCAAGAGTAGAATAACTCAGCAGATGGGAAGGTACCCATATAAGGTCTGGTCAGTTGTCGAGTTCATTTTAGTTTAAAGAAGATTCAGAAAGAACTATTTATTTTGTGCTACTTTGTAAAGAAGAGCCAAGTAAAAGATACAGAAAGACACATGTCAACTTAATACATACAATGGGTTGCCTCAAAAGTTGATAAGTTTCTTATCACTGTAAGTTTAAGCACATCCAGGATCACAGTGTTGCTGGAAGGAATCTCTGTGCTGGAAAGAATGCAGGATCAGATGTCTTCTTGGGTTTTTGTGCTTCGAAAACACAGAACATCTCCCCGTCCTGAAATCTGACGAGTGACTTTCTTAGCAGTACACAGGTTGTTGCATATACAGTATCTGAGAAGTAACATGGGTAGCCTCACCCACCACAACCATCTTCCTGTGTGCTGCTGAACATCTAGGGATCCTCGAATGGAAGGCTCCTGGGGCCACCCACGCTGCTCATGGTCAGCCAACATTCCCGATCTCACCATCTCACAAACCCTCCTGCACTGTGTGAAGCACTAGGCAGAAAACAGCGCCAAGTTTTCAATGGCTGTAGAAAAAGCAAGGCCCAAGCAGAAAGGTAAACAAACTAGCTGGGGTTTCCTGGACACAGTGCACAAGGAGTATGTCCATTCCTCCCTAGCTTTCTTTTGTCAGGTCACCTAAAACAGAGCATATCAGGTAAGCTTATTATAAGGGAGATCACATCTAAAGCCATAAACAAGTTCTACGTTCCTCACTCTCAGTCTAAATAGGCTTTAATAAATCTTGAGACTTATGTAAGTGCCGACATAAATGTTAAAACTATTTGGCTTTAACTATGGAAAGAGCCCAATGTCCACTGACTGTTGAATGGATAAAGAAGGTGTGATACACACACGCACACACATATGCACACACAATAATATGACTCGGCCATCAAAAAGGGAAATTTTACCATTCACGATGACATGGACAGAGCTAGAGGCTAGAGTGTATTATGGTAGGTGAGTAAGTCAATCAGAGAAAGACAAATACCCTATGATTTCACTCACATGTGGAACTTAAGAAACAAAACAGATGAACATATGGTGCGGGTGGGGGATGGGGGGACAGGGGGAAACAAACCAGAAGAGATGATAGAGAACAAACTGAGGGTTGGTGGAGGGATGTAGATGGGGGATGGGCTAGATGGTGACGGGTATTCAGGAGGGCACTTGTGATGAGCACTGGGTGTTGTATGTAAGTGATGAATCACTGCCTTCTACTCCTGAAACCAATATTTCACTCTATGCTAACTAACTAGAATTTAAATTAAAAAAAAAAACTATTTGGTTTTCCTCATTAGTTTCACTGCTACACGATTATGCATCCACAGTACCTGGGGTTATAGTCATATATTTTTCTCTAGCTTTTTCATAATTTACATCATATTATTTCCAATGCAAGTATACAGTCCTTGGAGATAGTAACTTTGCCTCTCTCTTCTAATATATATGAAATTCTCCTTTACAGTATTTTTTTTATGATTAGTTGTCCCCGTATTTATTTGTGGATAGAGTTTCTCACCTCCTTTGAACAATATTCTCAAGCTGCTGAATACTGGAGGGCACAGGATCAATCCACACTCGAAGACAGTGTGCACCCACCACCCACTAACTAATCTGCCTCCAACAGTCTTCATATTTTAACGTGTCAGTCACAGTGCTGGATGGCAAGCACATCCTCAGAAAGTACTGCTGATCCATACGGACTCCCCTCCACTCTAAGATTTTCGACACTCAGCAATAAGATAAGTTCATTCCTTTTCTAAGGTTCAAAAGTTGCACCAGGTTATGAGATGAAATAATCAGTTAGTTAATCTTTTTTTTCAATCAGCAGGTAGGCACATCCTGAAATAAAGAAAACTCCATTAACTTTTGTGTCCCATTTGTTCCGTGTCTTGGCTTCCTAGCAGACTGTGAGATCCCTCCGTTCAGAACTGTTTCTTGGTTTGACTGCACACAGTACCTAGTAGAGCATGGTGTACACACGGGCCCCTGGTGCGTGCCACTCTTAATGCCCCAAGTATGGCGGATGGCGGTTCCACGAGAGAGGACTGCTGCTCTCTGTGCCCAGTCACCTGGGAGGATAGGCTCTTCAGGTGCCCTTTCCAGAGATACAATCCTCAGATGACCAGTGGAGGAAATCTAGAGCACGTTGTCAGGATGCTTCATCTAGCTTTGGTACTCAGACAGTAAAGGCATGTTGCTAAACCCTTGGTTTTCCACTGGATCCCACTGTGCCAGATGCTGTTTCTGCGCTCAAATCCCAGCTTAGCTACTTATTAGATTGGTCACTTAGGCAAATTATCCAATTTCTCAATGCCTTCGACTCATCATTTAAAAAATAATTACAGGGGCTCCTGGATGGTTCAGTGGGTTAAGCCTCTGCCTTCAGCTCAGGTCATGATCTCAGGGTCCTGGGATCGAGCCCTGCATCAGGCTCTCTGCTCTGCGGGGAGCCTGTTTCCCCCTCTCTCTCTGCCTGCCTCTCTGCCTGCTTGTGATCTCTGTCCACCAAATAAATAAATAAATAAATCTTTAAAAAATAAAAAAATAATTACAATACTACAATACTTACAATAATTACAGTAACAATAATTTCCTCATGCAGTTGTTATGAGAATTAAACAAGTTAATAGGTTTCAAGCACTTAGAACGGTATCTGCTACATAATAAGCTCTTAATAATGTTAAATCCACCTATCTACCTTTGATACTATACAGGAGAGAATTAATAGTGCTCTGCAATGTAAGATGTTACGATGGGACCCTCTCTTATGTCATGTTTCTTTCTTTTTTTTTAATATTTTATTTATTTATTGACAGAAATCACAAGTAGGCAGAGAGGCAGGCAGAGAGAGAGGAAGGGAAGCAGGCTCCCCGCAGAGCAGAGAGCCCGATTGCGGGGCTCGATCCCAGGACCCTGAGATCATGACCTGAGCTGAAGGCAGAGGCTTTAACCCACTGAGCCACCCAGGTGCCCCTTATGTCATGTTTCTAACAAAGAAAATCTCTCTGCAGAAATAACTTTTCCCATTCTCGGGGTAGTTGTCATGGTGACTAGGATTTGCGGTTAGGTGGCGTTATAGGATTGGCTGCCCCAGCTTTCTGCCTTAACTATACAGAAATATTGAGATTATCTACCTTCTCAGGTAGGAAGAGAGCTAATGATCTGTGAATCGAGTGCATACATACAGAAAAGCTGATGAAAAAAATATTAAGACATGGTACCAAGATGTGCTTGATCCTGACTCCTGTGTATGGACCACTAGAAATGGCTTTCTCAGAATTGCTGACCTTCCCAATTCACTCTTTTAAGGGGAACAACATGATGACAATGGTCTCTGCTCCCTCCTCCCATCTCTACCCAGCCTGTTTTATTTGGGGGGGAGGGGTCACAGGCTGGTTGTCTTTTTTCTTTAAGGTTGAGTTCTTCCCTTCATTCTTTTCTGGTAGAGGGCAGAGTTCCTTCCCAAGTCAATAGGGGTCCTCAGACCCACCGGGAGAGGGGGAGGAGAAGAAGGAATTAGAACTGCTAAAAGCTACCCTTAAAATCAAATAAAATTTCAACTGAATGACCTGAACTAGCAGTTTTAAGGAGCGGATGATGAGGTTCCGTGTGGAGGTTGAGCAATGCAATCATCACTGAAGGATTAAAATAAATAGTGCGATGAACCTTCGTCCTCCCTGTCCCCGTGCCTCAACACCCCCTCCCCTTGATAAATACGCAAATCTACATGGGTGCACACCATTTCAGAGGGTAATTATCCAAACTGTCTAGAACAAACAAAACAAGTGCAAATGTTATGTCCATGTTTAATGAAGACTTTGGAGTAGCTCAGTGAAGTGAAACCCATTCTGCTTCAGTCACGCTTTCCCATCCCCTGACCCCTCACACATGCAGCCAATAAGGGGCCTCATTTGAAATTCAGAGGCTCTGCTGCTGGGATTTAATAACAAAACTGGCACCTGTCACTTTCTCTATATATGGGTTGCACTCTACTGCTTTAACCATTAAAAACAACTCATCTAGGAGAAAATACAAAGCAACTGCCAAGGAATATTTACTCTCCAGGCCCACAGTGACCCCACAAGAAGTCCTGAGGTGTGTGCAGCTAATTGCAAGGGAAAAACAACTTCTAAGAAGTTATTCATGTGATTTAATTTCCACTGTGCCTCTTTCTATTTTTATCTGCCTGTCCTAACCAAATGGTAACCTGGCACTCATGTCTTTGCACACACAAACAGCTATCTTTCTGTGAAGAAGGTAAAATTGTCAATGGGTACATGGACATATGTATGCATGTTCCTATGTCCGTGGGCTTGGGGGGGATGTAAGGTACAATTTAGTCCAAAATTTTTTTTAAGTGCTGATATCCAGTATCATGTGAAGGAGATATATAGCAATTAAGGGTTTAGTTTCACTGATGTACAAGGGCAGAATAGAATGAAAGTAAATATTCATTTTGGAGTCTGGCTTGTGCAGAAGTAGCTATATGATCTTGAAACAGATTAGAACACAAAATAGTTTTGGAAAGACAAATTATTGCATTTTTTTAAAAGATTTTATTTATTTATTTGACAGAGAGAGATCACCAGTAGAGAGACACCAGTAGAGAGGCAGGCAGAGGGAGAGGGGGAAGCAAGCTCCCCGCTGAGCAGAGAGCCCGCGATGTAGGGCTTGATCCCAGGACCCTGAGACCATGACCCGAGCCTAAGGCGGAAGCTTAACCCACTGAGCCACCCAGGCGCCCCAAGTTATTGCATTTTTAAATGATGGTAAAGATTTTTGAATATTTCCAAATGGCAAAAACAATCTGTCCCCTCCTTAAAAACCCTCTGCTTAGAATAGAAGAGTGGCCCTCATATTCCGACCATTGCGAATATCTATTTTTAAAGACTTTCTACTTTGTCTTCATTTTAGGTCCTTCTCCTAACCAACCCCTGGTCAAAACAAATTTGAAAGAAATGAGGGTAGACTCACTCCACTAAATTCAGTTAATATCAGTAGGTCAGTTTCTGAACTACTTGGCATCTATAGAAACTCATATTTTTGTCTCATATTTTGTCTCATATTTTTCAGTTTCTTGTTCTCTTAGATGATGGAACAAATTTGTCAACACTGGAGTTCATGAACTAACAGGTCTTAACAAAACAGCTAAGAGCCAGAAGTAATTATGGTGGAGCTTCTTCCATAGAAAATCTGAATTAGGGGGCACCTGGGTGGCTCAGTGGGTTAAGCCTCTGCCTTTGGCTCGGGTCATGATGTCAGGGTCCTGGGATCGAGCCCCGCATTGGGCTCTCTGCTCAGCAGGGAGCCTGCTTCCCACCACCCCCCCCAACCCGCTCTGTCTGCCTCTCTGCCTACTTATGATCTCTCTCTCTCTGTCAAATAAATAAATAAAATCTTAAAAAAAAAGGAAAAAGAAAATATGAATTAGAAATATTGTCTCCAAAGGATCTCTGAATGATTCAATGAGGAATGCAACATAGTGACCTCTTTCAGAGAAGAATCTAGTAAGAATAAAGATCAACCTGTGAAATAAGGAAGGGATCATTTCACTTATGACTCTAATCAAGGGTTAGAATTACTGTTTTTGCCTTTTCTCCCTTCTCAATATGGACATTTAGACTAGATTGAAAGTGACCATTTCATCACAAGACAGGCGTAAAAATGTTTGCATTTGATCTCTTGTATAAGGAGTAGAATTATGAAAAAAAAAGAAAATTAAAGTCCATCATGATTCTTCTATGATGTAAATATTTTATAATATTATTTACCAACTTTTTAGAAATAGTGTTAGGAATCACATGAGATTATTACAGAACAGTGATAGGGAAGGAAAAAATAAAGTCCAATTTGTATGCAGCCTGTTATGCCTTCAATATTTTAAGGTAAAAAAAAAAAATGTGTCTCTTCTAGTGAATAATTACCTGCTTTCTACACCAGTCTTAGCTCCTTGTTTGGAAAAAAAGAAGTTTCAGGTGAACCGTCATACAAAGGACAGCCTCCCATCTGGGCAAAGATAAGAGTTATGCTCTTAAATTTTCATAACAGAATGTCAACTCCTGCCTGCACATATGGTATCTCAAGCATACGGATCTTTGTTTAATCAATGACCCAGAATATAGACACTTCAGGCAGTTTTCAGGAAATTCAATCTTTAATTGCCTTTGATCCTATACTTACTACAACCTTGTTTGGAAATATCCAATATTTAGGAAAGACAGTGTAAGTAACATGTTAACACTCTCTTCCTGCAGGATCTCCACGCTCCATATCTACACTAGATAAATCATCAGACACAAAGCTATTCAGCTCTATTATCTTAAGCGGTTTGCAGAAAGAATTCCACTAAACCTAGCTGTAATGTTATGCCTTCCATTGTGAAAGAAATCAAAGCATAAAGGTCCATTTAAAGTCAATTTCTGGATATTAAGACAAAATGTCAGAAATGAACTCAGGTGCCCACATCCATGCCTACCCCAAACCACAATATATGGCCAAAAATCCATTGAACCACGTATAGTAATAAAGGTTTATTTATGGAAATAACTGTGGGCATAAATATAGTTACGATAGTGACAGAGATAACAGATACAGAGGGACACAAAGATCTATTCTTCTATAACAATGAGGCAAAGAAGAAGACATGCTATTGGTGGGTACACAATTTTAAAGAATTCTTAAAAGATTGAAGGAAGATGGGATTGAGATATTAGAGGGGGAAAAAAACAACCAAAAAATCCACAAGAACATGCCTGTTGAAGTAGAAGTGGTTCTGGGAATGTTTCACTCTTGAGGCAACAGGAACATGAAGTGGAAGAAAACCCCGTGGCAATCATCAGAGCCATTATTTGAAAAAATCCATTCAGAGCACCTGGACATCCTGGCTTTTATCCGTCCACAGCTTGTTATAAGTAGGTTGCAGCACGGCATTTACCCCTCAGGCTAAAGCAGAAAAGTCTGGGTACTCAGGGAAGGAAGAAGAGAGACAGCATAGGGAGTTAGTGACATCAAGAAGGAAGAGGGAAACACGTTACCCAGACGATAAGCTACTGGCACACTCATCCCAATCTATGTCCTGCCCCTCCCCAACCAACATCTGAAAGTAAGATCTTGAATGAGAATTCACATGCATGAGTAGACAAAAAGAAATTTACAAACATAACAAAACACAAAGATGGGAGGAGATAAGGAAGAATCTCGAGATCTTTTTTATTTTTTTAAGATTTTATTTATTTGACAGAGAGTGAACCAGATCATTGGGTTTAACCAACACGACCAAACACCAAATGAAATTAACCAAGGGTCTAACACTTGAGAAGAGTTAATAGTCAAAACTGGAAAAAAAAAATTAAGTGTTATTGATTCTCATAGAGATTTAAAAAAATAAAACTCTTACCATCTATTAAAAAAACAAACCCCACAGCTATTTACCTAGTAAATAAATGATGCTGAAAACTTTAAACACAATGAGCTATATGGAGTGAATAGCAGAATGGACACAACAAAGCTGGGGAGAAGTGGGAGAACAAAAAAAACAAACAAAAAAAATTTAAAAATTACCCCAAAGAATAACCACTAAAAGACAAAGAGATGAAATTCATTAAATAAAATATGTATACATTAAAACTGTCAAAGAAGCCAACATCTACTTAAAACAGTTCTAAAGAGACCAGAAAGAATGGAAGTCAAGGGAGAGTACAAAGTAACAGAAGAAAATTTCCAGAGCATAAGATTCTATTACTGAATAGACTCATTCTGCAGGATAACGAGAAAATAGTTATCCTAAGCACACTTTGGAAAAATTTCATCAAAATAACTAGAGGGCAGGTGCCTGGGTGGCTCAGTCGGTTAAGCATCCGCCTTCAGCTCAAGTCATGATCCCAGGGTCCTGGGATCCAGTCCCTCATCAGGCTCCATGCTCAGTGGGAAGCCTGCTTCTGCCTCTCCCTCTGACGCTCCCCACTGCTCGTGCTCTCTTTTGCGCATGTGCACGTGCTCTCTCTCAAATAAATAAATAAAATCTAAAAAAAAAAAAAGATAATTAGAAAACCACAAAATGTTTTGACGAAAATACTGCTCTGTTCACAAAACCAAAAAAATCAGACACATCAGCCTTCCCATTGACAACATGAGGTGCTAGGAGACAATGAACTAATACCCTCAAAGTTCAGAAATAACATTATTTTGACCCAAAATCTTATGTCTAAACTAGCATTCAAGAGTGAAAGAAATGTACTGTTTGCAGAAGCTCTTTTTAATAAAAGTTACAGAGAGTCACATCCCATTACAACAAAAGTATAGATAAGGTGATATAGGACATTCATAGTTAAGTCTGAATAATTCTGTATGCATAATGTAAAGAAATAATCTGAAATCAAAATCCTGAATGATCTCAATACAGGACACAGTGGGGAGGGGAGAGACAAAAACATGCTAAGCTTTTTGTCATCTTCAGAGGAGGAAAACATACTGATTAATACTAAATAATGACAAAAAAACTTAAATATATGTATTAAAAACAGAATTCTAGAAGTAGAAGGAAAATAAATACATAAAAATAATTAAATCACTCCCACAATAGACAGCATCAGGAGGGAAGGAGGAAGGAAAAGACGATTACATAGCAAATTAACAAAGACGGCAAGGTCAAGTCCAAGGACAGCAATGATCACACCTGTCTGAACTTATTAAATTATTCTATTAAAAGGGAAAACACACAATATATAGGGTTTACAGAAAGTACACATAAACAAACTGGTATAAGCATTTAGAACAGAAAGGAATAAAAATTAACTCCAAATTAGAACACAAGTGCGTAAGGTAAAATACCAGCTGCGCCGATAAAGAAAAAAGGTATATGATTCCTAGGACATTCTAATCAAAAAACTGAGAAAAGGTAAAGAGAAACCAACAAATAGAAAATGGGTAAAGTAGGGACGCCTGGGTGGCTCAGTCCGTTAAGCCTCTGCCTTTAGCTCCCATCATGATTCCAGGTCCTAGGACCAAGTTCCACGTCAGGCTCCTTGCACTGCAGGGAGCCTACTTCTCCCTCTGCCTGCTGCTCCCCCTGCTTGTGCATGCTCTCTCTCTCTCTGTCTCTGACAAATAAATAAATAAAATCTTAAAAAAAAAAAAAAGAAAGAAAGAAAATGGGCAATGTATGTGAACATCATGTCTGAAAATACTCATAAGTAAAACTGATCAACCTCACTCATAAATACAGTTGTGCAAGATTTAAAATGTCATAAGATTTGCACCCATCAAATTGTTAAAGTAAAAAATTCTGCAAAAGAAAAACAGTAAACAACCTAAATGTTCATCAGGTAGGGAGCTACTAGATTATATAGTACATCTACACTACAAAATCACAAAAAGAATTATTAAAAAATAAGGTACATCTCTGCATAGTGACACAATAAAAATTTCCAATAAATATGTTAGTCCAAAAATCAAATTTTAGAAGATAGTTTTAACCCCATGAATTTACACCAAGAAGAAGAAAATCTGTGTGGGTGTATGTATGCGTGTGTGGAGGGGTGTACAAATAGAAATTTAAAAAGGACTATAAGGAAACACAGTTAAGTAGTAACAATAGTTCCTTCTGTGGAAGAAAGTAGGATAGTGAGGGTGGAACAGGACCAGGAAAATGGCAGACTGTTATTTTATATCCTATACCTCTGTATTATTTGAAACTTTTCTGACAACAATGTGTTTATGCATGGACTTCTGTAATTACACAGGGGTATATGATGTAAAACTGTGGTTGAAGACACTACAACTTTTTCTCTTATTCCTTGAGCAAACATTTACTGAGCACCTATTATAGTCAGTTTCTATCATGTTCAGACTTTGGCATGTATGGAGTGCAAAACTGAGTCAGCTCCTACCCTACAAAACAAAGGAAATGTAGATGCTATAAATATTCAAACAAGTTTATTGCGGGGGTGGGAGGAGGTATGATGCAAAACAATGTGGATGATGTGGATGCCAGCGGTAGACCGAAGGAAATATGAGATTAGAGGTAAAGTCGGTGGTGGGATTATTCCAGTGCAAATTTTAAGTTAATAGGATCTTATCTCTTCAAACAACCATACTCATACACACATGTATGTGCACACACAATGATGCAGTGACGAAACCCTCAATTTTGACCTTTCTCTGTTCTTGTACTCAAATGATCACAAGTCAGAAGAGCTGGAAAACAGGGCAATGCATGCTAACTCCTGACTGTGACAAAACGTGGTCAACATATAACACAAGTTTATTATTTTCTTCGCTGAAACGTTTTTGGCCTTCCCATAACTTACTTTCCCCACTTAAATACCCACATACATGCTCACTGCCTGCACTATGACGGGCATTGTCATTTGGAGAAAAGTAATACGTAAGTAGAAGTGCCATCCAGCATCTCGTGCAGGGTCCTTAGGTACCCAGCTATGACACATGGAGAAGGTATGAAGTTACACTGGAAAGACTGCAGCGGACTCAGTGTATGACAACAGGGGCAGCCAAAGCCATAGAGAGTCCAGTGGCAATCAGAAAATAATACAGTAGAACACATACCTTTGGTTCCTAAGGCTCTAATACTGTGTTGAAGTTACAAGATCTTGTATTTATACACTATTTGGGTTTAAAGTTGGTATATTATAATGAATAATTTAATAAAGCTACAGCCTAAATGCAAAGGGGGAAAAAAACCAAAATGTAATTATAAGCTTGTGAAATGCTTTCCACAACAGCAAGAAGTCTTAAGGGCAAGTGGATTTAATAGATTCAATGACTCGCATATCATAATAATTCAAATTTGATTTTCTTTCTTCTGCTTTTCCAGCCTCAAAAATACTGCTTATTATTTCATTAAATATCATCAATGCTGAATTCTGATGGTAGAATAATACCATAAATTTGAGTTGAGGATTTACTTTTACCGTTAGTCTTTACATATCAACAGATGATTTTTTTTCTCCGAATTAAGATCTTCCATTATTTAAAGGTGGTTATGTAAAAGGAGCCACTAAAAAATAAAAATTATAAATTCAATAAAAGTGTATCATAGTTACCTGGCACAGTCCAGCAACTGAGAATTTAATTGTATTGAATAAGGAATCTAGAAAGCCCTGTTGCTTTCAACGTATTTGGAAAATCTTTAAAAGTCCACCCATCCGTCCTTCTTCTTAATAACCAGAATTAAATTTCTTGCCAATTAAGAGTAATATTCCTTAAATGTACCATGGCTAGAAAAACCACAGTTGGCAAGATCAAGGCTCATTTTAAAAATAGGGGGTTAGGATTAAAACATCAAGATTAACGTTGAATGCATGTGTATGTATTTAAAAAAGAAAACAAATTCTTGGAAGTAAATGTATACAAAAACCCCCCAGAAATGCCAGATAACTCCTTTCATAAATTACTTTCTTATGTAATTCAAGAAACATTCCTGAAGAACAGATTTTCTCCTCAAAACTATACCTCTTTTTAAATTCTTCCATCCAGAACCTAATGACCTGAAATTTGAAATCTTTTACACATTGCATTCTTCCCTGATTTACTTTTCAAAATCTCAATAACATGCTTTGTAACCACTTGACCTTTTAACAGATTATCAAACTGCCCAAAGGATGCAGAATCAGATGCATAAAAAAGCAGATTTATTTCTAAATTTGGCATTTATTTCTACTTCAAGCCTTTGCAGATGGGAGCTCAATTTCCGTCAGGGATTTCAGTCTCTCCTTGTTCCAGAGTCACAAAAAAATTCAAAAGCATTCAAAGAGGCATATGGCCTATTGAGTATCCTCTGTCCACATGGGCTTACTCTGCTGGACCCACATCTCCATTCACCATGAGGCTATCGATCCACAGAGGATCTATAGATCCTTCCTTGTTCCAGAGCTCATAGCCTCTTCAGGTGCTACTCTGGGCATTTGGAAAATGCTGAGCTTGGGATGTAGGAAACTCCTCTTTGTGCTCCTAAGCACACAGAAAGATTCTGCTGCTCTAGAGTTTGGGACACCACAGAAAATTCTGGATCCTGTCTATTGAGATAACCATATGTACATTTCTTCTGTTCTCCCATCTTGCTGGGAATGGAGAAAGTGTAATGTTTTCCACTTCTGCAGATCCCACTCTGGAATTGGGTGTAATTTTTCCCAGATCCTCAAATCTGTCTAGGGGTTTTAGCATTATCCTGCACTTAGATTTGCCCTGGATGGTGTGGGCAAGAACCCTGTCAGGAACCTACTACTCTATCAACTCTCTTCACTACTACTCGGAATTTCCCCCTACCAAAGGATATTCTCCACTATTGAACACGGGAAAACTTGCCCTCTGTCATTAGAGATTTTTCCACATCTTTTGCCTTGTACTTATTAAGCAGGCAAGATGGTCTGCTCATTCTTTTGTCATGGGAAATTCCTAGCATAGCCTCCAGGCTTTTGTTTTCTGAAACCTCAGTCCACTGAGAGAAGTAAGTTTTAAAGAGAAAGGAGGGGAGCTTTGGGGGGCTCAGTCATTTGGGCATCTGCCTTCAGCTCAGGTCATGATCTTGGGTTCCTGGGATGGATCCCTGCATTGGGTTCCCTGCTCAGCAGAGAGCCTGCTTCTCTCTCCCTCTGCTGCTTCCTCTGCTTGTGCACTTGCTGCTCCCTCTCCCTCTCTCTGTCAAATAAATAAATAATCTTCAAAAAGAGAGAGAGAGAGAGAGAGAGAGAGAGAGAGAAAGGAATTCCTCCTGAAATAAAAATATATTCTTCACATCCTCTCCAATACATGTTGTTTCCTGTCTTGCTAATTCTGGCCATTCTAACTGGCATAAGGTGGTATCTCAATGTGGTTTTAATTTGAGTCTCCCTAATGGCTAGTGATGATGAACATTTTTTCATGTGTCTGATAGCCATTTGTATGTCTTCATTGGAGAAGTGTCTGTTCATGTCTCCTGCCCATTTTTTTACATGATTATCTGTTCTGTGTGTGTTGAGTTTGAGAGGTTCTTTATAGATCCTGGATATCACCCTTTTGTCTGTACTGTCATTTGCAAATATCTTCTCCCATTCCGTGGGTTGCCTCTTTGTTTTGTTGACTGTTTCCTTTGCTGTGCAGAAGCTTTTGATCTTGATGAAGTCCCAAAAGTTCATTTTCGCTTTTGTTTCCTTTGCGTTTGGAGACATATCTTGAAAGAAGTTGCTGTGGCTGATATCGAAGAGGTTACTGCCTATGTTCTCCTCGAGGATTCTGATGGATTCCTGTCTCACGTTGAGGTCTTTTATCCATTTCGAGTTTATCTTTGTGTACGGTTTAAGAGAATGGTCGAGTTTCATTCTTCTACATATAGCTGTCCAATTTTCCCAGCACCATTTATTGAAGAGACTATCTTTTTTCCACTGTATATTTTTCCCTGCTTTGTCAAAAATTATTTGACTATAGAGTTGAGGGTCCATATCTGGGCACTACTGGGTATTTACCCCAAAGATACAGATGTAGTGAAAAGAAGGGCCATCTGTACCCCAATGTTCAAAGCAGCAATGGCCATGGTCACCAAACCGTGGAAAGAACCAAGATGCCCTTCAACGGACGAATGGATAAGGAAGATGTGGTCCATATACACTATGAAGTATTATGCCTCCATCAGAAAGGATGAATACTCAGTTTTTGTATCAACATGGATGGGACTAGAAGAGATTATGCTGAGTGAAATAAATCAAGCAGAGAGAGTCAATTATCATATGGTTTCACTTATTTGTGGAGCATAAGAAATAACATGGAGGAGATAGAGAGGAGAAGGGAGTTGAGGGAAATTGGAAGGGGAGATGAACCATGAGACTATGGACTCTGAAAAACAATCTGACGGTTTTGAAGGGGTGGGGGTGGGAGGTTGGGGGAGCCTGGTGGTGGGTATTATGGAGGGCATGTATTGCATGGAGCACTGGGTGTGGTGCATAAACAATGCATTCTGTTACACTAAAAATAAATTAAATAAAATTATATATATATATATATATATATATACACACACACACATATATATATATATATTTTTTTTTATTCTCTTGGGTTTTCTGAAAAGACAGAAACAGATATGCTGGCAAGCCCCCCAAGCAATGGAGATCTGTATCCCTCAAAGTCTCGTAGGTAGGCAAGCATAATATCCTAGATATCACACCAATTTCCAGTGGCTCAGGTATGGTATGGAAGGACCTGAGAGGTGGGCCTGATGTGATATGTATAATCAGTCTGCTACCTATATCTCTAACCCAGGTTGGAAATTAAGAGAAATGCTCATTCTCTAAACTCCAGGAACAATAATTAGTTTAGTTGTAGATGAGTTACGGTTTAGACGCCTATGGAAGATACAGGCGTGTAGCAGGATGCTGGAAGGGCTCCAGAGTGACCTGTGCCAGAGATCTCCTATTTGGCAGCCTGCTCTTCAGTAGTGTACGTGGATGAGGTTCCCTAGGGAATGAAATGAGGAGAGGCAACAAGAAAACAGAGGCACACTGATGTTTGATGGGAAAAGGGAAAGAGGAGGTCCGGAAAGGGAATGAGATTGGTGGGAGAGGAGAAAGGGGAGCCCAGAGGCAAGGTATAGAGGCTTTCAAGAAGGAGGAATCACCAATCTGCTTGAATGCAGGAGCCTTTTCAGTAGCGGGGTGGCAGAGGAAACCAAACCGCAGAGCACTGTGATGCACTAGTGTTATCCCAAGCATACGTCTGAGAATATGTTTCTAGAGCTACGGTATACCTAAATAAGAGAGGTAAAGTAAGAGGTCATTAAGGCATTCTCTTATCCAATATGCCTTCCCTGGTCCCCGAAGGCTAAGAGCTATCCACTTTGAGCTTCCTCATCTGTTCATTTATCCATCCATTCAGTCAGCCAGTGGGTCAAACACTCACTGATTGTTCAGGTTTCCTTAAAGTGGGTATGTGTTCTAAACATTGTGCTTAGCACTTGAGTTTAAAAATGTATGGGACTTCTCCTCAAGGAGACTGAAAAAGTAAATGTGAAATATATGAAAATAACGTTGTACACATACTGACATATCCATAATGCCAAAGGGGACCCCAAGAAAGAAAGACTCCACTTGGAGGGGTTATTAACATTTGAACAATCTGCAGCTAGAATCAGCTGCCTTATTCACTAATCCTTCCATTCATCCCTTCAAACCAATATGTAGTAAGTACTACCATGCTTAAGGCGTTTCATTGGAGCTGGGATTACAGTAGTGAGTAAGACAGACAGGGCCTTATCTTCACAGTTTATGAGCAAAGCATTCTCTTGACATAAACTTGGTGGTTCCTACCTGCCCTGGGGCAAACAGGTAATTATTTGTTTAAAAGTTTGCTTCTTTTCAAAATATGAACGTCAAATAAGAATGAATGGAAAGCACGCTCAAGAGACCTGTTTATTAGCAAAGAATGTGACCATTAATAGAGAGGTTTTCCATTTATTTTGGTTGTCCAGAGACTTTTATTATTCAGGCCCACACTCTCAGGTAGCTTTTAGATACAAAGCATATGTTTGGACACTCATAAAAACTCTCTACTCCATGGTCCATTTTAAGTGTTCCACAGCCAGAAAGGCAAGAACAGTGATTTCATCCATCTCTAATTCAGAGAACCCAAGCAATGTGAAAAATGAGGCAGATATAAATTCATGAAATTTACCAGAAACATGAAAAATAGAAACCTATAAAATAGAAATAGATATTTTAAGTTGCTAGTGATATTCTCTCAGCATTTTGAAGATACTCTCTCACCATCTTCTGGCTTCTACTTATGGCTATTATCAAACCAGCTGCCAAATTAGCTGCCAATTTACCTAGGAGGGATAGCATGACTGCTCTGAAGTTCTCTTTGCTATTTTGTTACTGTTCTTCTTCAGCTTGTTTAAGAGTGGGCTTCACTTTATGATCCACTGGCCTTCTTGATTCTGAGAACTTTCCATCAACTTTTAAAAATGTTCAGCAATTGTCTCTCAAAATGGAATGAATAAGTCACAGGGATAAAAGGTACAGCGCAGGGAATATAGTCAATGATATTGTAGAAGCATTGTACGGTGATGGTTGGTAGCTACACTTATGAGTACAGTACAACGTACAGACATGTGTTGAATCGTTATGTTGTGTGTGTGAAACTAATCTAACATTGCAAGTCAACTACACTCCCACAACAAAAAAAATTAAATATCATCTCTCTACCATTCTTTTAGAACTCCTAGATGTCAGTTTGACTTTTTACTTTAAAAAGTAAAGTAAAAATTCTCTTAATCCCTCATTTATATTTTGTATCATTTTATCTTTCTGTTCTGCTTTCTATGGAATTTCTTCAGCTCTACCTCTGGATAACTAATTATCTTTTTAGCACTGTCTAATCCAGAGAACAGCAAATTATGGCCCAAATCTGGCCCACAACCTATTTTTGTAGAGTCTGAGAGCTGAGAATGGTTTTCACACATTGAAAAGATTATAAAAATCAAAAAACAAACAAAAAGAAGATTGTGAGATAAAGAACAATAACACAACAAAAGAAGGAGGAGGAGGAGGAGGAGAAGAAGGAGAAATGAGACAAGGGAAAATAAGAGAAAAAAGTCTGGCCCTTTACAGAAAAAGTTTGCTTACCCCGACCTAATCTGCTCTTGAAACTTTCCATAAAATATTTTAATTTTACTTTCATCTATTTTGTTTATTTACAAGTTGACTATTATTTGCTTTAACTCTTGCTTCTGACTCACATTGTTGGTTCACTTTTGTAAGTCTTTAATAATTTTTTTAATGTTACATTAATCCCAAAATGTTACTATCTAAAGACTTTTGGATCTGGTTCTCTACTGCTTGTTGTTTCTGCTGACTTTCACTCAAGGTGTTTGTTTGTTTGTTTGTCCTTCCTCCTAGCTTTGTTACTTTTCTATTGTGAGCCATAATCATTATTACTCTATCTCAGGCAAGTCTTTTAAAGCTGGATTGAAAGTGTTTTCCTCCAGAGAGGATATTGTTTGTTTCTGTAGGCTCTTAAAGGCACTCCCTACCTAGGTACACTTTAAAAATAATTCTCAACTTATACTTTTTCTTTCAAGTATCATATAAGTATGGGCTTTTGGCCGTAAATTCTCCACAAAGGATTTTTCTTCTCTACCCCAGTCAAAACTGAGGCAATCAATTTTCTTGCACTCTGTAACTGTGAAGTACATTTTTTTCCATTTCATTTCCCTGAAGGGTGTAGATTTTTCTGGATCACATAAGACTTCAGACAGGGGAAGAAATGGTAACCTTTCATTGTACTTCTCATCTCTTGGATGTCTCAGAGCTTTACCTTTGCCACCCTCACTTCCAGGCAGTCATTGAAACCTAAGCTTTAGGCTTCCTATTATCAGTAGACATCCCTGCTCAGTGACTTCAGTGCTCACTAATTTCCCTGGACTCCTGATCCTGCTTCTTAGGGCACTTATTTAAAAGAGGACTTAAAACTATTTACTCTGGGATTTTTAGGTATTTTATGGTGGAAAGTTTTCACGATTCGAGCTTATTATATCTGTTAGTAAGTGAACCTTACAAATACATTTATAATAAATTAGTAAGCTATTTAATGTATTAAAGTTTCTGTGGCTTTAGAACTTTCCAAAACCAAAGACATATGTATGTCATAATATATGTATATAGTCATGTAATATATGTATATATATGTAAATACACAAACACATATATATGTAAATTCATGCTAGATATGAATTTACCAGTGTCTATAGAAACAACTAGTTTACCTTGCTGATTTTGAAGCTATTATCTCTCGGTTCTTAATCAACTCTGTTACATATATAGTGTTTATAATATCAGGGCTACCATTCTACTAAATATATTTCTCTTTTACCAATTTTGTTTCCTGTTATATTGCACCAAAAGGGGACTCACCAGGGAGGGGGTGGGATCTAAAAGGCTGGGGGAAGAAACACAACTTGCCTGCCATTCTTATCAGTGTGGTCCCAGAACAGGCACTTAGTTTGATAACATGGGAGCTTTTTCTAGCTTCTCTTGGCACTCCCTGAAATGGACCATCACTTGGCCTCACAAGTATTACACCATCAAGCCAGTGACCCCCTCCTCAGAAGTCTGAGAACAAGCTCCACTGGACCCCTTCGCGGCTCCTGAACAGGTAGAAATCCCTTTTCAGAAATCTGAATCCCCAACTGAAGTTCCTCTCCTCAGAGTTTATTGCTTCTAATAATTCCAATCTCTTCACTCTGTTCCCCCAGATCTAGGAGTGAGAGCTGATCCCTGCAGTTCTTCTATCTGCATTACCTCACTGTTGTTACTTTGTTTTCTCAGTTCTCCAACCCTTGTTTAACAATTTCCTATATTAAATTCTCTCTGTTGACGTATCTGTTTCTGTTTTCCTGACAACAATTCCATGAATAAGTGTTCAGTTAATAATCTGTCTTCAGAAATTCCCAAATGACTAAGAGAATACAGGAGGGGTACTATTCAGCAGGCTTTTGACAATATAACTGTACTGGTTGACTTCTTCCAACATCTGTACTGATTCATCAGTGCCAAAGACATAATGGCTACTAAATATTTTGAATATCAACCATGACTGTCACTGTGGACACTGAAATAGTCCCTTTGATATTTAGTATTGCTGATGTCTGAGATTTAATTTGTAGATACCTCACTTGCCTGGAAATGTTACTGGCAGACCAAAGCCTGCTATGTTAGGGTTAAAGAGTGGCCAAGAACATTCTTGGGCTCACTTTCTTTTCATTTGATACCATATAACACAGGCCAAAGGAAAGTACTGACTCAACCAGTCATCGTACTGTTTGCTTAATTCCAGTTTTATTTGAACATGCACATCTCTCACTGCACCAAATATTGATTCTGTGTTTCTAACTCATCAAATAAGTCCAATTGTATCCATGCTCCAAATAAGGATGCACCCCTGCTGTGGTACTGATAAAGCTGAGGGAAATGGTGGAGAGCACAGGATCAGTTTGTGAAATGTGACTAAGACATATCTTCTTGGTTAGAAATATAACACTGAATTGAATGTATCTAGTTTGTTTATGAGGACACCTTGTGGGTTCCTAGAGGTCAAGGCTTCCCTAAGCTCTGTCACTTGCCAGACAAGAGCCCTGCTGGACATCTTCAACATGGACCAAATTGTGAAACCTTACATTTGTCAACGGAAAATCTTCCAAAAGAAATAACTTATACAGCCTCCTATAGACTTGATATATGTACAGAATAGGTGTGTTTTGTTCCAAATCAGTGCCCAGCACAATGTCTCGCACAAACATCTGAAAGCCACCTATAGTACAGCCATACAAAATACCTGTAAAAAGTGTTGCCAACTCCAAGTTGGTAAGGATGGGTTCTAGGTGTGTGAAATAAGAGTCAACAATACTGCTAGGAGTTGATAATATCCTTGTAGTGTGATACCCACAATGGCAACTTATACGAGCATGTATGATATACCTATTCTAAGTGCTTCACATGCCTTAACTAATTTAACCTTCAGGGTAATCCTATTACTGTTTTTAGTGTAGGAATAAGAAACTAAGGTATAGAAAGGTATGCAATTTGCATAAAATTGCATAGCTTGTAACTAATAGATACAGGATTTATACTGAGACAGTCTAACTCCAGTATCCATGTAACTCAGCCACTCCATTATGCTCTGTATGAGATAACCAGCATGTCTCACATGTGCCAATTAACTACCTCCCTCTAAAATCTTGAAGTTCCCAAGAATCATCAAGATCCTCAACACTGAAATTTATTCATGAAAAAAATAAAAATTAAAAAATAAAAAAAAAATAAAAATAAATAAATAAATAAATAAAATAATAAAATAAATAAATAAATAAATAAAATAAATAAAATTAAAAAAAATAAAATTCCTATGCCAAAAGTCTTACTTATATCTAAAAGCAAAATATACCTGCACTTTTATGAAGAGTCAATAAAGACTTCTTTATTCATGTAGCATCAGTGAAATTTTTGATAATATCAATTAACTAATCAGTAACATACAGATTAACTTTACCTGGAAATACATCTAAGCTTATCTACTTTCTTTTTCTTTTAAGGAAAACACATCTGGTACTTCTCTATGCCAGGAAAGTTTGGAAAGTATTTTGCACTGTGCTGAACACTCAAAAGAATTCCATATTCATCCCGCCTCACAGGTGTTTGATCTGAAAGAAGGAGAGAACACCAAACTACTCTGCTAACAGAGGGATGTTTTACAATACAGAAGACCTAGTATAGACAAGAGTGTTAGAGCACTAAGAGGAAACTCAGCAAAAACAACAGGAGAGATTTTATGTGATTTGTTTCACCACATCTGAGTGTGTTTTATAGGGAGGAGACAAATATTGTGGTATAAATCATCTGTCAACCAGCTAATGTCTTTTAACAGTCAACAAATTATTAAAAGGTGCTTTTATTAAATTTATCACTTGAAATTAAATGCTTTGTTTTCATTATGCTTATGGGGTTGTTTCTATGGTTATAGAGCCCATCAAAATATATTTAGTTTGTCAAAGTGATAATTTTTTTAAAAGTACTTGATTTAGCTTCAAGGAGATAAAGTTTGTTGAGAACATACTGATTTATCTTTTGGCAATCGGTAAAGGGAGAACATTATTAGGCAGTCTTTGGATACAGTAGAATTTCATAATGAGAATTAAAGAAACAAACAGTAAGGGGGAGTAGAGATTACAAGTGTCATAGAGGCAGGGGAATATGGTGGCTAAGACCGTGTGCTATAGAATCAGCTAGAAATAAATTTAAATACTTACTCCTCTACTAATTATGTGAACCCTCAATAGTATTATGAGGACTCTGTTTATTGTGTCTACAGACTGTATTTGGTAATGTGTGTACATAGCAGTACTCAATGAAAACACTCAAGAGTTTCATTCTTTGCTACAAATTTTACTACAGGTATCCTCCCACTTTTTGAAAGTTTGCATTATGCCACTTTGCTTTTACAAAAGACTTATTAATACCTGTTCTCCCTAACCAAAAGAAACCTTACAAAAAAGACAAAAAGCAAAAATAGTGTTCATCATTTGTTTTGCATCAAGCCTTTACAAAGGTAGCAAGCACTGCGAGCAGGCAGAATGGCCCCACGAAGTTCCTTCCCCAGAAACTATGCTCAGCATCTCAGCATCAAGCCACCATCGCTCTCAATTGTGTCTCTTGAGCATCTGTGCTTTATTTATATTTTATTCTGTATATCCATTAGCAAGAGAAGTCCTAAGGTCTCAGAACAGCCTGAGAGAGGTTATTTTTGGGTCTGGGAATGCTTGAGAATTTTTCCACATAAATTAATGGTAGTTGCTTCTTTCCTTTATGTCACTTCAGCCTATGAAAGTTTTCACAGGAAACCTATATATTTGGAATGTTCTCTCACCTTACCTACGGTGCATCTAGAGAATGTCTACTCCTGCTTTCCTGAAGTCTTCTCTGACAATTTTCTAGTTCTGCATTCTCTACCTCCAGTGTAATCCCTTCCATCTCTATCCTTGAAGAACAGCTGGTCGGTACCTTTGTTAAAACCCCCACCAAAATGCACAGTTTTCCTTACGTGTGCATTTGTTTTTCCTTAACTAAACCAGGAGGTCCTTAAGGGCCAAGACTGGTCATCTTTGTATCACTGGTTCTTAGCACAGGGTCAGGCAGATGGTGGGCAGTCAGCATTTGTTAAATAAACGAATAAGTGACAGAAAAGTGAATGAATAAATAACTAAATTAGAGGTCTGTTTTTTAAATTACTTCAAAGTTCAAATTGGAATGTAAGGTTTGTAATAAAACACAAAAGAGGGTTTGACTGAAAATACTTGGATTAAGAAGAAAAAAACAAACATAATATATAGGCAATGAAATCTGATGCTAAGCCAATTAACCAACCACTTAACTATTATGACAACTAATATGAGAGAGAAGTGAAAAAGATTGCTCAATGAATCAGAAAACTGACATTTCATAGACTAGGATGAGAAAAACCCCATAAAAGTTTATCTGCACTCAGGAAAAGATCACACCTAAACCATTTTAGAGGTGAGTATTTACCCTCTTAATTATCTCCAAAAAGGAAGTGCCATGAATATCAAACCATTTTCTGTACTTGTCGAAATCTTCTCTATGATTTTATTTATAAATGATAAATGTCTGTTATCAGTACAGACTTGAAGGAAGAATAGGAAGGACTTGAGTATTCACTATCGGTATGTATTTCCAGTACAGCATTTGAAATTTTGGGGCTCTGGAGAATACTCTTCCTCTTATGATCAACTAGACTATTGCTAGCTGTTTTCACATTATAGCATAAAGTTGAAATTCTATACATAATTTGAGATCTAGTTATGTAATTCATTCGCTTCTATTAGCTGTTTGAATTTTGTGACATGGACCAAGGAATTATTGGGGGACCATTTTTAATTACCCAATTTCACTTATTTTTTCATTTATTTATTTAAGTTTAATTAATTTAAATTAAATATAATCCTTCAACTGCACATATACAAAAATAATTGTCATCTTCAATCAGAAGTCCCTTATATATTCTTGAGTGTATTAACAGGGCCAGAGCAAGCAAAAAAGACTAATAAGTTCTGTCTGAGTAATTAGATACTTCACAGTCAGTTTGAGACCTCAAGAAATTTTCCTAAATTGTATTTAAGCTTTTTTAAAATCCAGATAGAATCTGTATATCATAGAACTCACCTTTATTTTGAGATTTTTTTCCAGTTTTATTAAGAAAGTATTTATTGAGAAATAATAACATTTCTCAGTATCTAAGCTTAAATATACAAGATGATGGCTTGATTTACATATGTTTTGAAATATTACTACAATAAGTTCAGCGAACATCTGTCTTCTCATACAGAAGAGAAAAGAAAAGAAAAAAGAAAAGAAAAGAAAAGAAAAAGAAAAAGAAAAAGAAAAAAAAAAATCATCTCAAGATGAGAATACTTAGGATTTACTCTCTTAACATCTTTCCTGTGTTTCATACAGCAATGCTGGCTGTAGTCATCATGTTGCAGAATTCACCATTTTAAAATATATGATCCAGTGGGTTTTAGTATATTCACAAAGTTGTGCAACTACCACCACTATCTAATTGCAGATCCTCTTCATCACCTCAAAAGAAAGCTCATACTCTAGCAGTTTTCTCCATTTCATGTCCCCTCAGTCCGCAGTAACTTCTAATCTACTTTCTGTCTCTATGAATTTGCCTATTACGGGATTTTCATATAAATGGAGTAATATAATCTGTAAGGTTTTGTGTCTAGTTTCTTTCATTTAGGATAGTGCTTTCAAGGTTCATCTACATGCATGTCTTAGTAGCTCAGTACTTGTTGGGGCTGAATAATATTCTCTTGTATGGATATACCAATTTTTTTAGCCATTTAGCAGTTGGTAAACATTTGTATTGCTTCCACTTTGTGGGTATTATAAAAAATGATGCTATGAACATTCTCACCAAGTTTTCGTATGGGCATATGTTTTCAGTTCTTTTTCACATATGCTTAATTGTGAAGTTGTTGGGTCATATGGTAATTACATATTTAACATTTTGCAAAACTGCCCAACTGTTTTTCAAGGTGGCTGCACCATTTTATATACCCATCTGGTGAGTGTGAAGTGAAACACTGTAAAATGATCTTTTTCTTATTTCTACATCATTAAATCAGAAGGAAAAATATCTCAGTTATTAAATAGATGTGAAAAACACATCATTTTCTAACACACATGAAAAATTCAATTAAAAAAATGAACTATATACTTAAAATGAAGGAGGAGAAATAACAACTGATACTACAGAAATGCAAACAGTTACAACAGAACATCATGAATAATTATATGTCCACAAATTGGACATCCTAGAAGAAATGGATAAATTCCTAGAAAAACATAAACTTCCAAATATGAATTGGGGGAAAAAAGAAAAAATTGGAACAGACCTATTACTAGCAATGAAAATGAATCAGTAATTAAAAAAAAAAAAAAAAAAAAAAAACTCCCAACAAACAGAAGTTCAGAATCAGATAGTGTCACAGGGGAATTCTACCAAATATTTAAAGGTGAGTTATACTATTCTTCTCAAACTATTCCAGAAAAATAGAAGGAAAGTGTCCACACTCATTCTATGAGTGCAAGATTGCTCTGATACCAAAACCAGACAAAAACACTATAAAAAAAGAGAAAAAAATAGGCCAACAGCTTTGATGAACATAGATGAACAAATATTCAACAAAATATTTGCAAACCAAATCCAATGACACATTAAAAAAATCATTTAACTTGATCAAGTGGAATTAACTCCAGGGATGCAAGGTAGTTCAATAATCGCAAATCAATGTGATATATCACATCAATAAGTGAAAGGATAAAAACTGTATTATCACTTCAGTAAATGCAGAAAAAGCATTTTACAAAGTACAACATCCATTCATATTAACTCTCAATAAAGTAAGTTTACAGGGAACATACCTCAACATAATAGAAGCCATATATGAAAAACCCACAGCTAATATCATACTCAGTGATCAAAAATTGAGAGCTTTTCCCCTATAATCAGGAACAAGACAAGGATATCCACTATCACCACTTTTATTCAACATAGTAATGGAAGTCTCAGCCACAGCAATCAGACAAGAAAAAGAAATAAAATGTATCTAAACTAAATAAGGAAGAAGTAAAACTTCTACTACTGGCAGATGACATGATACTATATACAAAGAAAACCCTATTGACACCACCAAAAAAACTACAGGAGCTGATAAATGAATTGTGTGAGGTCACAGGATACAAAACTAACATACAAAAATCTGTTGCATTTCTATACACTAATAATAAAGTAGCAAAAAAAAAAAAAAGACTCAAGGAAACAGTCTCATTTACAATTGCACCATAAATAATAAAATACCTAGGTATAAACTTAACCAAGGAGGTAAAAGATCTGTACTCTGAAAACTCTAAAACGTGGATGGAAGAAACTGAAGATGACACAAAGAAAGGGAAAGATACCTCATGTCATGGGTTGGAAAAACCAATATTGTTAAAATATCCATACTACCCAAAGCATTCTACATATTTAATGCAATCCCTATCAAATACCAGCAATATTTTCCATAAAACTAGAAAAAATAATCCTAAAACTTGTATGGAATCAGAAAAGACCCTGAACAGCCAAAACAATTTTGAAAAAGAACAAAACTGAAGATATTACAATCCCAGATTTCAAAATACACTACAAAGCTGTAGTAATCACAACAGCATGATACTGGAAGAAAAACAGACACATAGATCAATAGGAGAGGATAAACTCCTGAAATAAACCCAAGCTTATGTGGTCAGTAAATCTATGACAAAGTAGCTAAGATTATGCAATGGGAAAAAGACAGTCTCTCTCTCTCTCTTTTTTTTTTTTATTAATTTCTTTTCAGCGTAACAGAATTCATTGTTTATTCACCACACCCAGTGCTCCATGCCATATGTGCCCTCCATAATACCCACCACCTGGCTCCCCCAACCTCCCACCCCCACCCCTTCAAAACCCTCAGATTGTTTTTCAGAGTCTATAGTCTCTCATGGTTCATCTCCCCTTCCAATTTCCCTCAACTCCCTTCTCCTCTCCATCTCCCTACGTCCTCCATGTTATTTGCTATGCTCTACAAATAAGTGAAACCATAGGATAATGGACTCTCTCTGCTTGACTTATTTCACTCAGCATAATCTCTTCCAGTCCTGTCCATGTTGATACAAAAGTTGGGTATTCATCCTTTCTGATGGAGGCATAATACTCCATAGTGTATATGGACCACATCTTCCTTATCCATTCGTCCGTTGAAGGGCATCTTGGTTCTTTCCACAGTTTGGCAATCATGGCCACTGCTGCTATAAACATTGGGGTACAGATGGCCCTTCTTTTCACTACATCTGTATCTTTGGGGTAAATACCCAGTAGTGCAATTGCAGGGTCATAGGGAAGCTCTATTTTTAACTTCTTGAGGAATCTCCACACTGTTCTCCAAAGTGGCTGCACCAGTTTGCATTCCCACCGACAGTGTAAGAGGGTTCCCCTTTCTCCACATCCTCTCCAACACACGTTGTTTCCTGTCTTGCTAATTCTGGCCATTCTAACTGGTGTAAGGTGGTACCTCAATGTGGTTTTAATTTGAATCTCCCTGATGCTAGTGATGATGAACATTTTTTCATGTGTCTGATAGCCATTTGTATGTCTTCATTGGAGAAGTGTCTGTTCATGTCTCCTGCCCATTTTTTGACAGGATTATCTGTTTTGTGTGTGTTGAGTTTGAGAAGTTCTTTATAGATCCTGGATATCAACCCTTTGTCTGTATACTGTCATTTGCAAATATCTTCTCCCATTCCGTGGGTTGCCTCTTTGTTTTGTTGACTGTTTCCTTTGCTGTGCAGAAACTTTTGACCTTGATGAAGTCCCAAAAGTTCATTTTCGCTTTTGTTTCCTTTGCCTTTGGAGACATATCTTGAAAGATGTTGCTGTGGCTGATATCGAAGAGGTTACTGCCTATGTTCTCCTCTAGGATCCTGATGCATTCCTGTCTCACATTAAGGTCTTTTATCCATTTTGAGTTTATCTTTGTGTACGGTTTAAGAGAATGGTCGAGTTTCATTCTTCTACATATAGCTGTCCAATTTTCCCAGCACCATTTATTGAAGAGACTGTCTTTTTTCCACTGTATATTTTTCCCTGCTTTGTCAAAAATTATTTGACTATAGAGTTGAGGGTCCACATCTGGGCTCTCAAGACAGTCTCTTGAACATGGTGTTGGGAAAACTGGATAGCTACATGCAAAAGAATGACACTGGACCATTTTCTTATATCATATACTAAAATAAAACTGAAAATGGATTAAAGATCTAAATGTGAGACTTGAAACCATAAAATTCCTAGAAAAAAACACAGGCAGTAATTTCTTTGACATTGGCCGTGGAAACATTTTTCTATTTATGCCTCCTGAGGCAAGGGAAACAAAAGCAAAAATAAACTATTGGGACTACACCAAAACTAAAAAGCTTTTGCACAGCATAGGAAGCAATCAACAAAACAAAAAGACAACCTACTGAATGGAAGAAGATATTTACAAATGATACATCTGATAATGGTTAATATCCAAAATATATAAAGAACTCATACAACTCAACACCACAAACAAGTAATGCAATAAAAAATGAGCAAAGGGGAACCTGGGTGGCTCAGATGGTTTTAAGCATCTGCCTTTGGCTCAGGTCATGATCTCCAGGCCCTGGGACAGAGCCCCATGTTGGGTTCCCAGTTCAGAAGGGAGTCGTCTTCTCTCCATCCCACTGCCTCTCCCCGTGCTTGTGCTTGCTCTCTCTTCCTCTCTCTCTCAAATGAATAAATTGAATAAATAAAATATTTTTTTTAAATGAGCAGAGGACCTAAACAGACATTTTTCTAAAAACATACAGACGGCCAACAGACACATGAAAGGATACTCAACATCACTAATCACCAGGTAAATGTAAATGAAAACCACAATGAGATATATCACCTCACACCTGTCAAAATGGCTAAAATCAGGAACACAGTAACAAGTATTGCTGAGGATGTGGAGAATAAGGAACACTTGTGCACTGTTGGCAGGAATGTAAATTGCTGCAGTCACTGTGGAAAACATCATGGAAGTTCCTCAAAAAATTAAAAATAGAATTACCGTATGATCCAATCGTTCCACTACTGGGTATTTACCCCCCCAAATCACTAAATATCCCTAGGTTTATCGCAACATTATTTGCAATAGCCAAGATATGGAAGCAACTCAAAATCCATCCATAGACAAATGGAGAAAGAAGATGAGGAAGATGGAATCTTACTCAGCCATAAAAAAGAATGAAATCTCACCATTTTCAACAATATGAATGGACCTAGAAGGTATAATGCTAAGTGAAATTAGTCACAGAAAGAAAAATGCCCTATGATTTCATACATGTATGGAATTCAAGAAACAAAACAAATGAACAAATAGGGAAAAAAAAAAAGAACCATCCCTTCCCCCTTAAAAAACAGATGTAAACAGAAAGAATGAATTGATGGTTGTCAGAGCAGAGGTGGGTGGAGGGATGGGTGAAATAAAGGAAATTGAGAGTACACTTATTTCAATGAGCATTGAGAAATTAATGCTACACCTGAAACTAATAAAACTGTACATTAATTACACTTGAATTTTAAAAACTATAAAAAACTGTATACTTAAACAAGAGAAATCTTAAAGACAAAAAGTATAAATTAGTCTGCACTCATTGATTATAATGCAAAAAACCCAAAAACAATAAAAACATAGTAACAAGCTCTTATATAGACTAAAGCATCGGTTTTAAACATCTGACAATGAAAAGAGCAGACTTCCAAATAATTCATAGGTCATGAAACTGAAAAATAATTTTACAAAAATCTAGAAGTGAATCAGTATAAAATATAACATACAGCATACATCGAGATGTATTATGATGCAGCTAAAGAAGTCCTCACCTGAAAAGAAAAATCAATTAAAATCATGCAGCTAATACACTTAATAGTGAAATATTAGAAGTGTCCCCATTAAAGTCAATAACAATGTAAGAATGTGTGTATGTGTGTGTGTGTGTGCATGCAAGTGACTTGTCTAAAAAAAGGTTAAATTCAGTTGTTTTATGTTAGTTATATAACATTTAATTAGATAACACACAAAAATTAACTAAAAATCATTAATGAGAGAATTAAGCAAAGCTGTGAAAATGAATACCAACATAGGAATCTCAGAAAAATTATGCGGAACAAAAGAAGCCAGATACAGAAAAGCACATTCTGTATACATTTATGTGAAGTCTAATAACAGATAAAACAATCTCTGGTGGTAGAAATCTAAACTAACAGTTGTCCCCAGGGATAGAATGATACCAGAAAAATTTGAAATAGAATAAAAAAGCTGGCCACCCATATAAAAAAAAATTAGAACCTTACCTCATACCATATACAAAAATAACTCCAGATTAAAAACAAAACCAAAATATTAATTTAAATTATAAGAAGAAAAGATAGAAAAATATTTATCACTTTAAGGAATCTTGTTTTACTCAAGTTCAAAAGGCAAGATGCATATACTTACACAGTAATTATCAAATTTTAACGAATTAACATTAAAAACTTTTTTTAAAGAAAGTGAGAGGGGAAAATATTTTTCAACTTCTATAACAAAATAGTAGTATCCACAATGTATAAGGAATGTCTACCAATCAGTAGAGAAAAATGTTAGTCTATTTTATAAATATGGGCAAAGTTTATGAGCAGACAATTCATAGAAAACAACTTACAAATAGCTGATAAACATATGAAAAAGTCTCAATTTTAGTATTGAAATTGTGAGATACTACTTTTTTTTTTTTAAGATTTTATTTATTTATTTGACAGAGAGAGACACAGCAAGAGAGGGAACACAAGCAGGGGGAGTGGGAGAGAGAGAAGCGGTTCCCTCCGAGCAAGGAGCCGGATGTGGGGCTTGATCCCAGGACCCTGGGATCATTACCTCAGCCGAAGGCAGACACTTAACAACTGAGCTACCCAGGCACCCCGAGATACTACTTTTCATCAGACAGGGTGGCAAAATAAAAATATTTTGTAGTCTGAAGTATTAGAGATGTAAAAGAATAAGCATTTAAAACTTTCTGTTGATGCAAATTAGTACAGGTACTCTGGAGGTGAAATTGTTAGGACAGCTTACAGTTATTCATTTTAAATGACTCAGTGACTCAATTTCTTGGTAAGCAACCTTGAAAATCATTGGCATCTGTGCACAAAGAAACAGATATTAGGATTTTCAATCACCATGGTTTATAACTTTAAAAATCTAAACGACATCAATACATGAATAGAGTAATAAAATGTGATATATTTATATAATAAAATAGTATACAACAGTAAAGAGGGAGGAACAAGATCAATATTGACATCAGTACCAACAATGATACCAAAACTACAAAACAAGCTGAGGATTACATGTGCAAAATCATTTATAAACAGACCTCCCACACACACATCGATGTTGCATATTTTTAATGGGCTCAAATACAGGTATGAAAAATGACCAAGAAGAATAAAAAAAAGTTCATCTTTTTTTTTGCCTCTAGGAATGGGAGTAGAGAACCATAATGTGGAAAAGGAAAGATTGAAGAAGATGTTAGTTTTTTATGCTATAAAAAATAAAACACTTTGATATACTACTTGTGCTTTTAAAATATTAGGGAAAAAATCTTTCCTGGGTAGGAGAATATGGGTGTATATTATTTTCTTATTTTCCCCAAATACAATAGGAAGTGAGAGGGGTGGGGAGAAAGAGGAGAGAGAAGAAGAGGCAGCAGGCTAAGCAGTTAAATTACTGGAAGAGATAGGGGAAGGGAAAGTACGTTCTGGTTATCCCATGTATCCCTTTACTGCCAACAGTGTCTCTTTGATGTCAAGAGTCACCAGGATCTGACACTAATAATGAGCTGAGAGGGCCAAACATCTTTACGGAGCCTCAATTTTCTCATCTGTAAGAAGATGAGGTAGGACTTAGTTTACTTGTAAGACCCCTTCCAGATGGGCTATTTTATGGTTCTGTAAGGGTACAATACTTCTCCTTTACAGCTGGGAAAGGGAAGCTCCTTCCTTCTCTTTCAACTAGGAATGTAGCTCCAAGGCAAAAAGGGAATTTAGATTGATTAATCCTTTCTTTCTCTCTTACAACCAGTAATTATTGCCCTCAACAATCACTATATATATATATATACATATATATATATATGTGTGTGTGTGTGTGTGTGTGTGTGTGTGTGTGTGTGTGTATATGGAAAAGGTAAGAAAGATCATTCCACAGTATATGGCCCCTCCACCTTTTTATGATTGCCTTAAAGCAGTGTCACCTAGAGTGGGCCACGATATGGTGAGAATGGTTACCCTTGCATAAGTGTCTGTAGGGGAACTTCTGATGTGTGGGAAGCCTGTTTTCCAAGTTTCCATACCACCCAGTTAAGGCCACTATTTCTATCTCAAATGTGCCCTCCATCTTTGAATGGCCAAATCAATCTCCAAGTCAAATTTACAGCTTATTCAAAGGAAAATACTCATGTCCCCTTGATGAAATGTAATATGTTACCCTCACCAGGCATATTTTAACATCATGATTGAATAAAGCCACACATTAATGGCTTCAGTGACTCATAGGGGTAATGCTGAAGCTTTTCAGAGCCCCCTGAAATTTCAACCATCAATACCCTTGTACTTAGTTACTTGAAAGCTGATTCCTGTCATTCTTACTGAAAGGCAAACTTCAGATGCCAATAAGTCAAGTCATTGCCTTCATATCTCACAAAGAACTGGGATTAAAATCTGAATTCATGACTTCTGAACTCTCAGTCTTGCTTCAGTAAGATACTCCAGACGAAGTTTCTCTCTGATCTCTTCCATTTGCCTAGCATATCTCTTAAAAAATCCCCTTTTCACTTTAACCCTCTTGTTATCATTAATTGATTCTAGATGTCTTACTGTCCTTATCTTCCCTGCCCTGACAGCTTTAACTGATGTGGTACTGTAGCTCTTCCTGGAAAGCTCTGTCAGAGCCCACACCAAGCTTACAAGAGGCCTCAGTGAAGATCTGCTAGTTTGTTTCTTCATTTCTTCCTGAGGAATTGCAGTCTAGAAAGCTGGAATTATGACTGTCCCCAAGACTGCTTTGGGCCCCTCCCCCACCACCTTGTTGAAGTTTAATATTTTATCTTATGCTAACTTGATCCCTTAATATGCTTGTTCAGAGTTTAATTCTCTGGTAGTGCTGTATTCAGGGTTTGGTGTTTTTTTTTTTTTTTCATTTTTACTCTATTGTGTACACATCATCACACAGGCAAGCATATTAAACGTATCTCTTGTTTTCCTACTTTCAATAAAATCTTACCTGTCCATAAGCAAATCTAACACAATTTCTCCCTCAATTACATTAGCTACGGTTGGTAACAGAAAGTTGCAGTTCTCCAATTCAGTAACTCCTTTGATCCTTCATGGGTCTTTAGCCCAGCAGATGTCCAGGGAATCCGAGTCCCTTCGGAGTTCAACATTATGAGAGTTCAACTGACCTCAGCAGCTGGTTTTCCCTCACCTACCGTTTCGATGGCCTACAGCAGATGCCCCATAACACTGTCTTTGTTTCTTCCCCCCCACCCCCCCTCTCAACCTCTTAAGCCCAGAGTACTTTATGTCTCCCCAACCTCTATATGCGTCAGCTACTTTGTAGAACGTGTGAAAATTTCAGAGGAATTAACGTTAATCATATGGCCTATAGTGTTGAGGGTTGTCTTTTGGTGGTGGTGTTGTTGTTTGTTTGTTTTTGAGGGAAGAGATGATGGATGGTCAGAGAAAAAAGGCAAATCTTACCTCATTATCATTACGGATATCATGCTTTTTATTCTGGGTTACCCAATGTCCAGTCAGGGCTGTTGCTCCCTGAGCCCAGAGTTGATCTACTTAGCATCCTAAACACCCCAGGCAAAAGAGAAAAAACTCTGCTCTGCAAAGAACTGCGGAGGTCCCACAAAGCTGAATTGTTAGAAGGCAGGCCCCCTTCCTCACCTTCCTTAGGCAACTGAAGAAAACATAAAAGAATGTTCTATTTTCTACCCATTTCTCAGGAACTACTCTACTTTTACCAATTATAAACTAAAAATATACTTGAGTTGCTAAGTTCAAGGGATTTCAGTTGAGTGTGCTTTTAGGATGGATAACAGAAAAACCATGCATGTTAGTCCAATTCCTCTGTCATGAGAATCCAAGCATATGTTGTATAATGGAGTGGTTCAGGGTTCAGATGCTGGAGTCAGAAGTATTCCAGTTTGAATCCCATTACTGCCCCTTACTACAAGTATGGTAGGCCTCAGTTTACTCCTCAGTAAATTGGTGATAATAGTAGCAAATTACCTCACAGGATTACTTTAGAGATTAAAAAACATATTCAGCATAGAAAGCTTAGCACAGTTCCTAGAACACAGTAAGTACTTCATCAATATTATCTGTCACTCTTATATGTTCTGAAAATGTAAATGTATTCTTATATTAAAAATGTCTAATTTATGTCACTTGATTGCAAGGAATTTTTAATCTCATCTTCTTGAGATTATCTCCATTTGCTATTTATGATGAAAATCAGGAGCTGACCGTATTTTGAAAAACAAAACAAAAAAATATGCAACCTCACCTACTCAGGATCAAATCCTGCCTTAGGACATTCTACCACCAGCTGAATTTTTACAGATTGTGATAATTCCTTGTTTAGCATCATAAAGTCAGAGAATTTCAGAACCACAAGGTATCAACATCTGATTTACTATAGTACTTTGGACTTTCATAAAAACTTTACAGTATGTTTTATGAATGATTCCTCCTACGTCTCTATGAGGGAGTCCAGCATCACTACCTATATTTCAAAGGATAGCAAATTAAGGGTCAGATTATTTGGAATGACACAAAGCCAAGTGATACTATCTCTGCTGAGAGATCTACCGAGTTTTCTAAAATCCCACTATTCCCAATCAAGAGACTACTCTACTATCTTATACTCATGGAGAAAATCCACTATAGATAGGGCACATTGCCAGAAACACACACATGCCCTCATTTTAAGGGAAAGGTTATCAAGTTTCTATGCAATCTCCTTGCTGGTGAGCCAGACTAAACGCTTCATGCTGAAGCCCCATGACTCAGTTGGGTCACTGAGGATCTCACGTGGTTGGAGAGCCCAATTCCTAAAGAAATGTGGGAATTGGGGTGCCTGGGTGGCTCAGTGGGTTAAAGCCTCTGCCTTCGACTCAGGTCATGGTCTCAGAGTCCTGGGATCGAGCCCCACATCGGGCTCTCTGCTCCGCAGGGAGCCTGCCTCCTCCTCTCTCTCTGCCTGCCTCTCTGCCTAGTTGTGATTTCTCTCTGTCAAATAAATAAAATATTAAAAAATAAAATAAAATAAAATAAAAAGACATTTAAAAAAAAAGAAATGTGGGAATAGGAAGTGTAGGAACATAAAACTCTCCTTAGCTATACATTTAGTGAGAGTATATAATTAACACTAAACTCAAACAACATCAAAGTTGTCTTCTTAGACTGAGTGATCAAAAACTGGATGATAAAAACTTCATGATATGGACTATAAAAACTTCATTTCTAGGTTCCAGGACAAGAACTTAGGAACAAAAACATTCCTTTTAAAAAGTGATATTCCCTAAAGAAGCTACTTGCTCCGTAGACATGTTTAAGGGAAAATTAATCCAGGAAATGTCTGGGCATCTATGTAGTGACTCATACAGTTATCAGATCTCTGGAGTCTTTATGGAACCAGGGAAAAAAGCCTTGGGTCCGTGCAGCAATGACGGTTGCTACTCTACGACCATCCCATCACAGTGCTTTAATAATTCTCCATTGTTCCTTGTGCTACTTTCCTCCCTTCACCACTTGAATTTATTCATCTCTAAATAAAGACCACAGCCATGAGAAAATTGTCCAAAAAAGAATTGCAGGATTATTCATAGACAAGTAAATCATCAGCAAATGTTCATGATTACTCATTCCCCTGGCCATGGAGAATAGAGATAATGTACAGAGAGACAGACTTGAAATAGAATAGAGGTGTTATAAATAATGGAAATCCATAGTTTCAAAGACATTCATTTTCACATCTTACCTCCTCGAATGCTGTCTTGAGCTGCCAACCAGTAGCAAAGGAGGTTGAGTCCTACCTCACACTTTTCTTTGGCCACCTCCCCCATTAGATTCATTATGCACCAAATTAGTTGTCTTCAAGTAAAAAGAAGTGAGAGGCTTAAGTCGTTCACACTAGAAATAATCAGCCCCTGATCTGCTGTCTTTGCAAAATTCAAGATAGATAGATAGATGCCAACTGTCAACTGTCTTTTCATGCCCTCTCAATGTTGAGGTCAGTTAAGATTTAAAAGCAGAAATGATCACGTTCCCTACGATTAATTCCATCATCCAGAGGTATAGGACAGGATTTCTCAACTTTGACACTATTGGCATTTGAGGCCAAGTAATTTTTTGTTGTAGGAGCTGCCTATAGGATATTTAGCTAGATTCCTGGCCTCTGCCCACTAGATGCCACTAGCATGCCCCTGAGTTGTGCTAACCAAAAATATCCCCAGACAATGTCTAATGTCCCGGGAGAGAGATACACCCAGTTAAGAACCATCGGTACAGTTTCCCCCCTTACCAATTGTAAGTCACTTCTCCATAATTCTTTCTGCTATAAGAAAAATCCCAGCGAAGTTGACATAGACTGCCTTGAGTGCTCCTCTCTTCATTTTGCTTTCTTTGTCTGGCTTTCTCGCTCTCTACACACACACACACACACACACACACACACGCTTAAACCTTTTATCTTCCAAGCCTGCATGTTAAAGATGAACAGGAGCCCATGGGTTTGTGCTGCCACATTACCTATTCAGCCTTTTCAAACTTATATTTCGGTAGATAAAAAGTTGTACAGTGACGTGGTTTGCCCATTCACTGTTCAAACCAGATAGTAACACTGTGCCATAATTTCAGCCAAAAAAAAAAAAATTTTTAAAGCAAAAAAACAAACGACTCCCTCACATAGTTAGCACTTTACAGTCCAATATGGAACATTCTTTTCTTTATGAGCTGTGTGCTATAAAGAAAGTGCATAGAAAGATGTTTAATGTGTCGTCGAGAGTAAAATTATTAGCGTGTTATATATGATGCCGTCATACAGCAGAAGAGCTGAAGCTTGTGTTTGCCCTTAAAGGAGATGCAGTCATATAATAGAGAGCCTTAGAGCTAGGGTTTACTGTACTTTGGGAATTAATCACATAAACTATAAATTGGGTTCAACAGGCTGGCTGGGTAAATAGGCGCAGCTAATGAGGACACTATGAGATCTTATAAGAGAGCTGACTGCCCCAGGACAAATAGTCCGTGGCGCACCTGATGGAAAAGTAGAAGACATCAAAGCATAAAGGATTAGTGCTCTCACAGTGTTGAGAAATGGCCGGGGGGAGATTCACCAACTTATTACCCACATCCAAGCTAATCCTGTTATCTGCAAAATATAACTGTGTTCAGGAACTGCCGCCACCTCAACTTGCAGGAGGATAATTTTGCGTTTACATGAACAAAAGTGCAGGAAATTTTCGTCTAAGAAAAATAGAAGATGATTCATATTTTTAAAGGCTTTGTCTTCCCTGCATGTATGAAAACGTACAGAATGTAAAGGTTTCTGTGTGTATATAAGTGGTGTGGTCGGCACGGGGTGGGGGGGGGGCGGGGAATGGACAGAGAGAGCAGTAGAGAAGAAGTGACTGTGATTTTCCAAAACTGCTTGTCAGTGAAATGAGTATCAACGGGAGAAGAGACACAGGTTGTTTATAATGAAATCTAATTTCAAACATATTGCATTTACCTTGTCAAAGCAGGCGGGCAAGCCCTCTATCTGAAAGGTAAAGAACTAATCAAAGAAAAAGTCAGAAACTGCCTGGCCTATTTGCTGCCCGCTCCTGTCCAGCAGCTCTCTCAGGGTATTGATCACCTGATCCCAACAGATGATCTCTGCAGGGGAAGGGGGCAAATCTCCTGAGCTCCCCGCCAAATCTGCCTTGGGGAAAAGGGCTTCCTGGGCTAGAGACGACATTCACTTCTCACTTGTTTATGCAATAGAGGGTCACACGTCTGGAAGGGAACTGCCACTTATCCCCAGCCTCAACTGATTATGGAAGCAGAGTGTGAGACCGAAGCTAGTTCAGCCTCTGTCTCAGTGGCTCCCTTTGCCTCTGCTACTCCCTTTGTCTACCTGAGTTAATGACAAGATGGCTTGTGGCAGGGAAGGGAGAGGACTCCATCTGCCTACCTGCGGGGCCATGCCTAGCACAGGGCCCGGCTCACAGAAGGATATCTTCCATGGTTACCAAGTGAGCCTCTGAGCGCTCCAAATTTCTGGTTGACCATTTCAGCAATTAACACCCTATGGAAACCTAGGAAAGCGCATTGTTTTCAAGTACAAAGTTGTATCAGAAAAAGTTCTACCAAAGAGTTCTTCTTTTACAGAAAATCTAAAGATCACAGTTGTACTGTTTGCCTGAAGAAATAACAAAAGAGAAAAGATCCTTGAAATGATGCGTGCGTGCACACACACTCACACACGATCTGGATTTTTCTGCCTTCATTCTTTTTTTCTTTTTTTAAAGATTTTATTTATTTATTTGACAGAGAAAGAGAAAGCAAAAGTAGGCAGAATGGCAGGGAGAGGGAGAGGAAGGCTCCCCACAGAGCAGGGAGCCTGACGTGGAGCTGATCACGGGACCCCAGGATCATGACCTGTGTCCAAGGTAGATGCTTAACCAACTGAGCCACCCAGGCCACTCAGGCACCCCTTTCTATCTTCTATCTAATAGACTTCTCTGTTGTAACTGGAGTTTCTGAGGATTAACAGGCCCACATACCCCATCCTCTTCACTCTACCCCACTTTCCTGCACATCACTTTCCCTTCAGCTTGTAAATATTCTGCTCTCTTGCTTTTCTTATGCTCTCCTTGAAGACTCCATTTTCCATGCAGACTTCTCTTGCTCTTCTCATATTTGTCCTGGAGGGGCTCTACTCCCTATATTTCCTATGGCATTCCCCCCTTTTTCAGATTTTAATGATTTGTCTTTGCTAATCATTCCCAAAGCTTTCTCATTAGCTCTGCCTTTACGCCAAGGTCTCCGCATGCACAACATCAGCATCCGTCTGGGCACACCAACTGAGATCACTTATATCCAAGATGTAAGTCACCTTCATCTCCAAACCAGCTTCTCTTCCTACTTGAAATCTATGGAGTCAGAGAATTTCAAGTTTTTTCATATTCCAAACACTGCAGTCCCCTCTGATTTACCCATTTCTGGCCTCACAACTCCATATCCGATCCATGTTCCCTTCAATCTCCTAGAATATTATTTTAGGATGCCTTCTTCCCCCTCTCATCCTGCCACCTGTAAGCCTACATGACCTCAGCACTCCCTTGCTTCCTTACCTTAAGGTAATTACTCCACTCTCATAAAATATCCACAACACCTCCTACTTCATATCCTGGCCATGCAGAAATCTCAGGCTTTGACTTAAATAGACCTGAGTCCATTTATTTGCAGGGGGAACAGAGGCAAATTACAGAACCTCTCTGAACCTTGTTTCATCATACATGACTAGGGAAACTCACCTCTGATTTCTAAGTGGGTGTGAGGGTTATCTCCCTAAATCACCTAGCCTAGGGACCAAGATATATGAGATGATCTAGTCACATAGTTCCTTTCTCTCTGCATTTCCCCTCTATATTATTGTTGTTGCTGTCATGTTTTCAATGAGATGCCACCTCTAACCCTAATGCCTCAAATCTATGTGCAATTTTAGATAATCTGGCCCCACTCTTCCCTCAATGGGCCTTCATTGGCTGGTTAACAGGTAATGTTTTCCTGTTTTCATGTTATTTTCCTGGAGTGTCTTTTGGTCTCCCAAGGCCAAGGCTACCCATTCTTCTGGAACCAACTCCCTAACACCTGAACAAGACTGTCCCCCCAAAATCACTTCTCTCCTGAGGTCTTATGACCCTCATAGTCTACACCATATATCTAAGAATCTGCTTTCCTCAGGCTGCTAAGCAACCATGGTGACAAGATTGTCTGCCCTTCACTTTACAGAAGAGTAAGTTGAATGTCAGAGAGGTTTTAAGATTACTGCTACGTAGCATGTGGTTTCTGAAAACATTTTTACTGGGTTTTTTTTTTTTAAAGATTTTTATTTATTTATTTTGAAAGAGAGAGTGACAGTGAGAGAGCAAACACAAGCAGGGGGAGTGGGAGAGGGAGAGCCGGCTTCTCACTGAGCAGGGAGCCCGCAGGCTCAATCCCAGAACCTGGGATCATGACCTGAACCAAAGGCAGATGCTTAATGATGGAGGCACACAAGCGCCCCTTTACTGGGTTTTAATTATTGCAGCTGTATTACTCTTGTTGATCTAAGAAAACTATAATAAATCTAAGGGCGAGCTAACTATGTCTCCCCACAACATCTAAAACACACATACACACACACACACACACACACACACACACACACACACATTTCACCACCCACCTTAACACAGGGGACAATGTAGGAACTCAATAAATGCTTGGAAATTAATTTGGGTTTATTATCAGAAAAAGATTAATCACCATGAGACCTGTGAGCCCCTGTCATAGGTATCTTTGAGTGATTTGGAAATTCCTCCTCTTAAGATCTTTAAACAAAGGGAGAAAATTGTCTAGTTTAAATGAACCACTGCCTGAAGGCAGGGGGACAGATTGGCTTTAGGAGTTTCATTTCATCACTATAATCCTATGATTATCTCACTTATATCCCTGGAAGGAAGATAGAAGGCAGGTTGAAAAGGAGCCATAAATCATCTTCTGTGGGCTCATGAATCCCAGTCCTGCCACCTCCCCTCCCCCTTTACCCAACACCATTTCCATGGACAGTACTTAGGTAGCCTGTCCAGCCTTGTTGCTCAGAGTATACCGCTGTGTTACCTTGAACTCTAGGGCTCTTAAGGCAAATCAAAGGCTCAGAATAAAACTGGAAACCACAGTGGTACAGAGCAAAATTCTTGGAATTAGCCAGACCTGGATTCTCGGGTTCTAGCTGTGTGATCTTTGGCAATTTACCTAACCTCCCAAGCCTCAGTTTCCTGAATCTATAGTTTTGTTTTGTTTTTTTTTTTTGTCATCCAAAGTTTTATGAAGATTATGTGAAATAACATAAATGGATATCTGGACATTAACGTGAATGTGTGTACATGTTCCAGAGCCGGCTCGGTTTAGAGCTGGTCATTTCAGCTTCATTGTCTCTGAAAGGGCTCTGAGGTGAGTTGGTAGGTACTTCTGGTAGGGAAGTCATACCCCTGCCGCCCAGCACTGACTACCCACCAAATGTCTTGCGCTCCAGACGAAGGGGGAGAGAGTTCCAGATCCTGGCAGCAGCTTGGGGAAGAGCTAGGATTAGAAGCCAATTCTACTGAACCAGAGGCCCTGTTCTCTTCCATCTCTTAAACCTTACAGGCTCTTCAAACAGCTTTTCCTTTTAGGTGGGTCTTCTTTGAAATATCAGTGATGAAGTTATGCTAATAGATTTTTTTCCCCTTTCTTTTTGTTCCAAGCAAGGTTACAACAAAAGCATTGTGTTAGAGAAATAGCCCAAATATTCTGCCTGTGCTTGAGCCCCCAAGACATAATCTGAGTATGCTTAAGGTAGTTGTAAAAGAGAGAGTGGGAAAAATCAAATGGAAGGGCGCAGTTCCTTCAACTTTTTAGAGAAGTTTTATCATAAGAACATTTGTTTCTGTGATTCAATCACCCATATCATCAATACCTTCAATAAGACATTTTTAATTAATTGAGCTATTTATTTGATTTCCAAGGGATTAAAAAATTACAAGCAAAGTCTTCTTCTTTTTTAGGAATCATACGCTGACTCTCTAACCCCAAAACTTGCGCCTGCCTTGGATTTAGAACAGTTGATAGGACCTTGCAGGGCAGGACATCCCTAAGAAATTCATATACCCAGTCCCCATAAGTCTATCTAAAACCCCAAAAAGCTCTGAAACCCAAAACTTGTTGTCTAAGTTTGCAACAAACACACTGAAGGCAATAATAAAGATAATTCTTGATCTTTATCCCATTTAGTGTAATTGCCACTGTGTTTTTCTTAAGGGTGCTGCTTCAAACCCCACATGGGGTATTAAATAAGAGATAGTATATGCAGTAAATTACCTTTTTTAAAATACAAAAAGTTTCCACATCCCAAAACTGGTCTCAAGAGTAAAAAACTGGTGACCTGAAGTACCTTCTAGGCAACAAGAACCCTTCCACCTAGAGTTGTAGCACTTTCACAGGGCTTCTTGAACTTTAATATCACAGCAGTCCTCTGAAGATTTCGCTAATATTCAGATTCTGATTCAGCAAACTTGAGGTTGGGGCTCAGATCCTTTATTTCTAAGCCACTCCCACCCATGCCCGTGCGGCTGGTGTGTGGACCACACTTTAAGTAGCAAAGATCTAGAGATCTGGAAACGTCAATTCTGGAGAAAACTCAGCAACGTAAAAAAAAAAAAAAAAAAAAAAAGCAGGTGTTTATTACCACTGTGTAGATGAGAAAATACAGGGTCCAGGAGATAAAGAGTGTGGCCTGGTTTCCGATAGCTGGGAAATACCAGAGTTGGGCCTCAAACCTTAGGATCTTGACCACATGCTGGTGCTCCTTCTGGAATACCATGACTTTAAATGGGAGGCACTGGAGATGGAACAGCACAGAAAAACAGGAGCTGCAGAAGAGGAAGAGAAGAATCTTACGGGAGTATTTCCTAGTGAAATCCCACTCTAATGCGATGAGGCACTGGACAAGGTAAAAGGAGCCAATATTTGGCGCCCTGGTTCTCTCACCAACTAGCTACAAGATACTTCAGAGCCCAAGTGATCTCCAACGTCCCTTGAAACTCTAGTTTTATATTTTTACTCCAGTCGATCTATAGGGAGGGAGCAAGCTCCGCGAATTATCACAGCCTCTCAGAATTCACCACCACCCCGGCCTTCGTATTTGTCATGAGAGGCAGTGTTGTCCGGTGGGGGGACGGCATCCTAGAGACAAACCGTCCAGGTCCGGATGTGATCTCTAACTCGCAGTTGGCTGTACAAACCTAAACAAGATCCTTAATCCCTCTGTGGCTCAGTTTCTTTATCTGAAAAATGGTTCTAATCCCAGTACACACCTCATGAGGTTGCTATGAAGGTCTAAATTTACTAATGTAAGTAAAGCATTTAGAGCAATCCTTGGGCCAAAGGGACCCATTTTAAGTGCATCTCTTAAGGCTTTCCAGCTAAGGCTTATTTGAATTTAATCTTCATTATTTTATATATTTATATATATTTATATATATATATATATAATTATTAATGATTATTTGATTGTTTCCCCCAATAAAGAATATCCTGGGACTAATTTCATGAACTCTTTTGAGAATCAAAGAGGCTGAGAGTGAATTTTTGAGTTGTGAGTGTTGTATATCTTTAAAAAAAATAAAGGTTTGCTATTGATTTTTATAATATTGGAAATGAAGATGAGAGCAACGTTTTGCTCTTAAGACAGGGAAGGAGGATGGAGGTTTGCACAGAATTTCAGGTAAATGAGGGTATGAACATTTTAGACATCCACCTTACCCTAATCTAACATGTTTGCATCTGGCTATCCCGGGTTTTGACAGGTTGTTATTAACACGCTCACATATCCCTCAGCTTCATCTGATCAGTTACCCTCCCCCTTCAAAATCACTTTTGTGGGAGGATGAAAGAGAAAGCAAAATGATTGAGGTGACAGGTCCCGTGGCGCATGGAAGAACTGTGTCAGAAAATGCTGCCAAAAGCTATTTTCAACTAGAAAGGGAACACCCTTTTGCGCTTTGTAATTCATGGGTGGACCACAAGAAAGTGAAAATAGCTAATGTCTATGGAACGTTGCCACTCACACATAGCAACGACCTTATTTACAGATACAAAAATCATTACTTCTTTCTGTTCCCTGAAGCAAAACTTTAATGCTGGGGAAATTTCCTAGGATCATAAACATACTAGGCCAAATCTTCGAGGTGGCTTCACTCCAACCTCCAAAGTTGGAACAACCACCTTGTGCACGCGATTTCCACTACTTCTTCCCTGGCTCTCTCTGTCCCTTCTGCTCTCACCTGAAATGGATTTCGGCAGGTACTAAAGAAATGTTTTAAAAATCAATCCCAGGTCTTGATTTGAATGTAAAATGATACCCGCATTCTTTTAAAACCCTAGTTCTGTGCCCACTGCATTTTGCCCTGGTGAAAATATACTGACAGAGGACTGAGTCTAATTCTTTCTATGTGTAAGAGAAAGACCTGACTTTATGTTCTCCAAGGGGTCTCTTTCTACAAGGTGAACATGTTTATGCTGTATCTATTTATAATTCTGGCAGTAATCACAATATATAATACTTACTGAGATTGCATTATATGCCAGGTACGGTTCTAAGCTCTCTCCCTATATATAAATAAACTGTTTAATCTTCACAGCAACCTTATGGGATAAATGATAGCTGTCTTTCTTTTGCAAAGATAGGTTATGTAACTTTTCTGAGGTTACATGGTTGCAAGTACAGAGCTGGGCTTCCTAAATCTATGTGGCTCTAGAACCCATCTTCTTAATCACTTTCTCTGCAAGAGGGGAAGATGCAGAGAGAGCATACAACTCAAGCTTTTCTGTCTCTACATCTGTCTAGCACTCTGTTACTACCCTCCCCACCCCAGTTTCCTTAAATGCTATTGAAAATAGAAAAGACAAAGTTCAAAGTCACTGTGTTGTCTATGGTAAAAAGGTAATATTTCCAGAGAACTAAAGAGGATGTAGTTTCATAACTTGGGAAGCCATAGAGGCCAGAGGAGCTTCTTACAGGTCTACATTCAAGTTGCACTGCTTCCCAATAACCAGTATTCTGAGTCATCTGTTTGGAAAACTATCAAAAGAACAAGTTTGGCATATACGAGGCCTGGGTTTAAGGTCTTACGTGGGACAGGCTCTGTTACTTTGGGTAACCACTAAACTGAAATTTAATTTCTCCATTTATGAGTTGGATATTCATTTCTTTTTCCCTTTAACCATCCTTTAAGAAGGTTTATGTCAATAATGCTTACAAAAATAGAAACTATAACTAAGAATAAAAAGTGTTAATAAGAATAGAAAGTCGGGACGCCTGGGTGGCTCAGTTGGTTAAGCGGCTGCCTTTGGCTCAGGTCATGATCCCAGCGTCCTGGGATCGAGTCCCACATCGTGCTCCTTGCTTGGCAGGGAGCCTGCTTCTCCCTCTGCCTCTGTGGGCTACTCTGTCTGCCTGTGTTCGCTCTCTCTCTTTCTCTCTCTGACAAATAAATAAAATCTTAAAAAAAAAAAAAAAAGAATAGAAAGTCAAAACCAAGACCACGTAGAACAGGAGTGGACATAACTCTACAGGTTAAAAACAAAAACAAACAAACAAACAAACAAACAAAAAACGAAAAAAACCTGCCAATCTCCTGAGAGAAGCAAAACCTTTTACAAAGATTACCTCTTAATTTTCTCAAATGGATCTCCCTAGGGAAGGTTCTTCATAACATGATAAACAACACCCTCACCAGCTTTCCAAACAGATGTAGTTAAAGATTTCACAAGTCTACTTCCAAAAACCTCCACAAAACTTTGGGTTCAGAATTGAAAGTTTGTTCTTAAACAAGAAAGAGGTAAAGAGGGAAGGCAGGGGGCAAAGCAAGACTCAAGATAATATGACCAAGAACATGATCTTTTGGGGCACCTGGGTGGCTCAGTCAGTTAAGCATCTGCCTTCAGCTCAGGTCATGATCTCGGGATTAAGCCCCGCATCGGGCTCACGGCTCAGAGGGCAGCCTGTTTCTCCTCCCTCTGCTCCTAACGGCTCCCCCCGCCGCGCCCCCCCGACCCCCGCCACTTGTGTGCGCGCTCTCTCTCTCTCTCTCAAATAAATAAAATCTTAAAACAAAAACAAAAACAAAAACCACTTGATCTTTTGATAATCTGGCTTGATCCAAGGAGAGACTCTGGGGCAGGGTTTCTTTACATGTGTGCAGCACAAGCATCCGCCCGTGAATACGCGCCCACGTACACGTGCATGAATCCTTTAAGACTGTGAAAGTTATAGAACTTTGCCATAGAAAATCACATCCATGCACATATTCAAATATTTTTGGTACAGTTTTACTGAGCAGAAAGGTCTCCTAACATCCATCCATCGCCTACTAGTTAACTAGAGGTCCTGGAACCCTAGATTAAGAACTCATTCCTGGAGAACAGATGGATTAAAGGTCTTCCCTGCAACACTCCTCAAATATCCTTTCTATCATCAGAGATTCTGATATGAACTGAAAAACAAATTAAATGTAATTACAGAAAACACTTGAGCAGTTCCCCTTATTATATAAATCAAGCAGGAAACCAAATAAAACTTGTTCTTTATAGACAACATTCCTATTTCCACATGGTAGGCCACAGACACGTCACTTGGTAAAACAAGATTATTTTATAGAAACAGTTTAAAGTTTACTTCGGTATATGACTAAGTAGTTTTATTCTTGAGTGTTTCCTCTTTGACTTTGACCCTGATAATATGCAAAGTAGTTTGTTATTTTGACCAATTATTATTAATTAATTAATCTGTCAAGGCAAATTTGTTGCTAAGTGTACAGGACTTTTAAGAGGACTTTTCTAGGGATGCCTCAGGGGCTCAGTTGGTTAAGCATCTGCCTTTGGCTCAGGTCACAATCCCAGGGACCTGGGATGGAGCCCCACATCTGGCTCTTTGCTGAGAGGGGAGTCTGTTTCTTCCTCTGCCCCTCCCCACTGCTCATGCTCTCTCTCTCCCTCCCTCTCTCTCTCAAATAAATAAACCTTTAAAAAAAGAAAAAAGAAAAAGACTTTTCTAGACTTTCCTGATTTGGGCCTTATTTGACTTCATAAGAAACATACTAAATATTCTACTTCAAAGTTATTATTATTATTCTGCAAATTGTCTTAAAGGATTTTGCACATTGTTAAATCTTGAGTTTTATGAAGAATAAATAATTCATTTTCGTTCTTTTGTTTTAAAGGTTATTACACTGACATATGACTGTAGAAGACTGGCATTAAATTAGTTAACATAATGTTAGCTTTGAGAGACACATGATTCAACAGTTCCCTATTTTGAGTTAGCAGTTTTCTTTTTATATTTTGAGATCAATATATTTTCTTTTCTGGACTCAAACATCTTAGCAAGCCCCTGCAAAGCTCATAATCCCTAGGCTCTGAGTTCAAAGAGGCCAATGGATAAAATAGCACTGGCTAAGTGACCATATGAATCAATCTGAACTATAGGCATACTAGGTACAAAACAATAAAATGTGAAAAAATATAGCATTTTAGCATTGTTGGTACTAATTTGTTTTTCTGCTGATAATTGGATAGCATAACTAACTGCCTATTAAGACCATTCTTCATTCGTGGCAACAAAATTATAATATCAATATATGGAAGGAGATGTAGGACAAAGAGGCATACATCCAGATGTTCCAAAATAGGTTACAAACCTTTAAGACTTAAATCTCAGTCCATTCCAAATTGCCATTTTTTTTTCTTTCCAGAGGATTAGCCTGAAGACCCTAAGTGCCGAAGTTATGTTAAAATATGGGTTTTGTTTTTGTGTCAACGAGAGAACATCAATACTGAAGCCACACAATTTACTCCGCAACTGTTTTCCGCACAAGAAACTAAAGTGCAAAAAGACATGATAAAGGCACAAACAACATTATGATATTTTTGGTGGATTTCACAACAAAACTGCAGAGTTCATTTTTTTTTAAAGATTTATTTATTCATTCATTTGAGAAAGAGAGAGAAACAGCCATGAAAGAGCCTGAGCAGGGAGGAGGGACAGAGGAAATGGGAGAAGTAGGCTCCCCACTGAGCAGGGAGCCTCATGCAGGGCTGGATCTCAGGACCCTGGGATCATGACCTGAGCCAAAGGTAGCCGCTTAACCAACTGAGCCACCCAGGTGCCCCCAAACTGCAGAGTTTAAAAAGTTGTCCATGATTATAAAACTCACTTGATCTCTTGATCGTTGTGTAAATACTGGCATAGGAAACCAAGATTTATAATTTTGTTAAAAGAGAAAACAAAGTGTAATTTAGAAAAACTACCTACAACAGAATGGATGTGTAAATTTTTTTTAATTAAAAAAATAAATTAGGCTCATCAATGTTTTTTGAACACTTCTATTTGAAGCCCCTCCTTCTGGGAAGAAAACTCATCTTGTTATATATACTATTTTATATACTGGACTTTCATGTAAATTATCTTTGAGGAAAAGATTTTGCTACTTTAAAAAACAGAAATGTTTTGAAAATCAATGGGGTAGATCTTCTTAGAGTTCACCCAGATGGGATCACACCTGGGAAGTTAATCAGGGTTAACTTGTTGGTAGAGATCAGAGCTCACAAGTCAGAACAGGTTCTGAGCCGTTTTAAAGGTCTTCATTCAGTATCATCTTTTAAGCTTTTTGACTGATAAACTCTCTGCAGAAGTCCCAGGCTGAGAAGAGATTTAGGCACTCCAAACTTCAGGGCCATTATCTTAAAACCATATTGCTGAGAAAACAAAGTCACCAATAATAGGAATATATAGCCTTCCTAATCAAGTTTGCAGGTGAAACACCAGTTAAAATTACTGGAAATGGGGAGGCATGAAAAAGCAGAGGTGTAATTTGCAACATTTTACAAAACACTTTGCTCGTGAATACAAAAGCTTGGGACTGCCCAGAGCCCCCAGCCAAGATAAAGGTACGGAGAGATGGAGACACGGAGCATTTCTGAAAATTGCAGAGCCAGCTGTTTGCTTTCTTCATATTTAAGACTGAATAGGAAAACTGAATGACTAAAAGTTCCAAGGTTGTATTAAAGGAAAAAGAGAAAGAACAAAGATGCACAGTCTTTCTTGAGCAGATGCTTTTCTCTGAGGTGGCAGAAATACAGATGCAAAAAAGTCTTTGACCACCACAGAAGGAAAGGAATAGGATATGAAAATGTTGTAGGAATCATGAAAAGGAAAAGGGTTAAGGAAATAATTGAAGGTCTGGTGTTGGAGAAGAGTACAAATAAATGTCTCCACCAGATGTGTTGGTAAATTTTTAACAACTGGCTCTCAGGGCAAGGGTAAAGGCAGGGAGCCCTGAGTGGTGGTTGTTGCTGATTTCCGTGGTTTAGTTAGTCCCATTATGACTAGGTGCAGGGTCAGTACGCTCAGAGCTGGGTAGAGATGTGCACAATTCCCTCTCGTGAGCCAGTTCTGTCCTGCTCCAGGGTACTGCTGAATCCAGCTGCCTGAGAGCTGCTAGTCACAAGCTTTATGTTTTTATATACATCGTTTAATCCTCAGTTCTTTATAGGTAAGTATCATTATCCACATAAATGGCTCAGAGAGGTCATTTGCACCGTCAGAGATAGAGGATCTAATGCATCACTGTCCAAGACAGTAGCTAGTCACCTATGACTGTTTAAATTACTGAAATCAAATAAAGTTTGCCACATAAGCCATATCTCAAGTGTTCAACAGCCCACACGTGGAGAATGGTGACCATACTGGAGAAGGAAAATACAGAATATTTCCATTATTGCAGGAGGCTCTATTGGATAATGCTGGCTGAATGTCTTCATCTAAGTCTAGAGCTTGGGTCCAATGGCCAAAGGAGACCAGGAGCACAGAAAGTACTATACAAATTTAAGTTCTTATATCACATTACTTCTGAGGTGATTTCACCTATTTTCCAGGGAGGCAATGTTCCCCCAGTGTGTGGCTCCAGGATTTGAATTCCTATCATTGTGAGGAAGAAATTTGTGCTTAAGAGGGCCAAAGAGAATTGTATATTGTTCTTCTTTGAAAAAATTTAAGGAAAAAAAAATAGTTTTATCAGCCATACTTCCCTTTGCACTCTCAAGGACTTCTCACACAGCAGCCTGAGTGATCTTATACCATAAATCTGAACATGCCTCCTCAGATCCTCTGCTTAAACAGGGCTACCTATTAAACTCTAAATTAAATACAAACTCTTTACTTGCCTCTGCCTACAAGACCAACCTCATCTTGTATCATTCTCCTTCTCCCTCACTTTGCTCCATTTACATGGAATCTCCTTAAAATTTCCAACAAATTACAGACTTTAGAATTTTGCACGTGTTCCAAAAGAGCCAGGTCTGGCTTTGTTTCATGCACTAGAATAGGGCTGGGAACAGAATAGATGCTCAATGATTCTTATTATTGAAAGAGTTGCAACATATGCTAGAAATATAAAATCATATAATTAAGTCTGCTTAAAAAGGAAAAGCACGAACTACATTTTTTTTTTCTATTTTGGGAGGAAAAATAGCATGAAGCAATCAAGGTTGTCAGTCATGATCTTTGTGCCCAAGTAGCTCCCCTAGACTTACAGGCACTAGCTTAAATTATCTGAGGCCTAAGTATGTGGTTGGAACACAATGGAACTACTCAGTGGTATGCTAGTAAATGTTTAACAAGCAGCTCTCAGGATGGGGAAAAAGAAGCTGATTTGTGGTGCCTCCTGATTTCCATGGGCCAAAAACTTATACCATGGTCAATTTCAAGATACTACACCACTGATTATAGAGATGGGAAAAGATGTACCCCAAAAGTTCTTGCAAATGTCCACAATAGCCAAACTATGGAAAGAACCTAGATGTCCATCAACAGATGAATGGGTAAAGAAGAGGTGGTATATATATACAATGGAATACTATGTAGCCATCAAAAATGAAATCTTGTCATTTGCAAGGATGTAGATGGAACTAGAGGGTATTATGTTAAGCAGAATAAGTCAATCAGAGAAAGACAATTATCATATGATCTCTCTGATATGAGGAATTTGAGAGGCAGGGCAGGGGATTGTTGGGGGGGTAGGGAGGGAAAAAAATGAAACAAGATGGGATCTGGAGGGAGACAAACCATAAGAGACTCTTAATCTCATGAAACAAAATGAGGGTTGCTGGGGGGTGGAGGGGTAGGGATAGGGTGGCTAGGTGATGGACCTTGGGGAAGGTATGGGCTATGGTGAGTGCTGTGAAATGTGTAAATCAGATGATTCACAGACATGTACCCTAGGGCAAATAATACATTATATGTTAATAATAAAAAATAATAAAATAAAATTGTTTAAAAAAAAAAGGTTCTTGCAAACTTCAGCATAACACTGAATCCACAACACACACATACACATTCCCATCCAGAATCTCCTAAATCAGGGTTTCAAAAATCTGATCCACAGTTCATTTTTAAAGAGCACGCTGGTAAGTCTGGTGCCCAGAAAACTATGAGAACCTTTTCAAAGAAGTAGCAATACGCCAGGAGGCGTAGAGTCTGTTCCCAACAGAAACAGGAACCACAAGCTAACTGAGGATCCAGGAGGTAGCAAGAAGAACTGGAAAATCAGCAGACGGTATCCAGCTTGTAGGACCCAAGGGACCTACAGAGATAACTCACAAGGGAGATCACACCTCAGAAAGGAGAGGCAACTCTTCTTGACCTCTTCATCATTCCCGCAGGAGAACTCTCCTCGGGGTACCTGCCTTACAACACTGCCACTTCTCCACTCCCACACTGGGATCTTGTCAGAGGCACTTTTCAGAGGCTGTCACTCACTCAGCATTTGCCTGGAAACACTTAATGTCTCTGAACCTACATTTCCTTCTAAAGGTAAAGTGAAGATGAGAGTCTTTGCATTGCCTACATCACAGGATGGTTGTGATAAGATGTTTTATATGAAAGGTCTTTGAAAAGAACATAATGCTATGGAAATTTCAGGTGGTTTCATTACCTGCTAAGGAGTGCTTAGATCTAAAATCCTATCAAAGTTCAACCTAAGGGCCTTGAGGCTCTGCCTGAGAAGTACCTCTCAGTCCTGTTGGCCTTTGGGGTTCAGAATGACTCACTATCATCAGAAAGTCCTGGCTTTCTGCCTGTTTATATATTTATGCATCAATAAGGGTGTATTCCCGGTAACTGGGTGCTCATGAATGGAGGATGTTACTTTACTTTGTATGCCAAAATTGAAGTCTCAGGGTGGTCTCTGGTCTCCTGGGATAACCTGTGTGATCAGAAGATAAACTACAGACAAAGTTTTGACTCTTGACCAAATCCAGACATTTCAGCTTTGGAAATGCGCCCATCTACGCAGCATATGTCAGAACAAAGGAATGGCAAGTAGAAATGAGAAGTGTATTTAAAAGAGACTCTCACACCTGCATCCTGATGGAAGCTAGGGAGAGAGTTTATTTTACTCACTAATTAAAATCTGTGAACTGAGTATGAATACAGACTTTTTTCCCCCTTGCTATACAGGAAAAGGTAAAGGCATAAAGCAAAGTCTGTATTGAGGGCTTTTGCCAGCATTATGATATGTATTCTCTGTAACAACCTCATAGGTGGTCCTCCAGGGTGGCAGACATAATAGTAATTAACATTTATTGATCATCTGCTTGGTACTGAGTACCAGCGTAGGTGTTTATGTACACTGATTCAATCCTCACAAAAAGACTCTGACATTGTTATTTACAGCCCCTAACTGAGATATCAGGTGTCCAAACTCATCAAGATAATGCAGATAGCAAGTGTTGGAAATGGTGCGGATGGGAAGTCTCCCTGACTTCAAAGCCAGCATCTTTAACATCCTCCTCCAGGTCAATGTGGGCATTCCCAGGGTTCCCCATCAGCTCTCTTTTTTTCTGGATTCAGAAATGGGAGAACAAATAGAGTCGGAAAGGTGCCTCACAAACTCTGTTCCTGGGTAAGATGAGCACAGGCAGAGTAAGGCTCTTCAGACATGTCATTAGAGAGTATGTTCGAGCAATCCGCTTAGCATCCATGTGAAGGAGTCTCCCTTCCCTGTGTGTCAGGCCATGGGACCAAAGGGGAGTAGGGGAGTGGCCCGTGAAATCAACCGTTCTTCTGTGTCCACACTCCTATATGAATGTGTCAGAGAGGTTCTGCTGAAGTCTTGGCAACAATGCACACCAAGTCAGGGACAAATACTTAAGAAGCCATCTATGAAAACTTAGGAATGGACACAGTGATTTAGGTTTTCAAATGGATTTCCTATGTCTATCTTTATGAGGCTGTTAATACACTGTAAACACTACTCTTGATATAATCTCCCCTATACTGCGGCTGGGTGATGGCTGAATTCTCAGCTACAATGAAAGTATTGTACAACGTGGCATGTGATCCATGAGATAACAATGTTGACTACCACATTCAGGCAGAGGGTCTTTAATAAGTTAGGGAGGAAACAGGATCACAGCTTTTTTCTCAGCAGATGACACAACAGAATTGGGCTCAAACAAACCACTAAGAAGTTAACTAAATCAAAATATGTCCAAAACATTAACTTAATATTAATATGTTGGAGTAAAAGCTTGAGAAAATAAGCTGGTTTCCCTTCACCACATTTGTTATAAACAACACACTGGTTTTGTTTGTTTGCTTGGTTTTGGTTTTTTTAAAGTGCTGGTTTCACTGATGAAATAACTCCTTCTACCTGTCATTAAACCTCACCTACCAGAACTAGATGTCAAGTTCAGATCCTGAGGAGATTTGGGAAAATAATTAAGACCATCAGACTCTTACCCTATGCATTTGCAAATGCAGGTGCCCTCTTGGGCATAGACAAGAATAAGGCCACTCAGTGCTAACACAGGGTCAAAGGGCTGTACGCGAGTTCTGAAATCCAAAGATAGAAATGCATTCATCAGTCCCATGGTATGTTGTCCTGGAGACATCAAATACACTTACTTCAACCTTTCAAAGGCAGGGAAGGGGCTGAGACAGGGAAGAGATGGTCATGACCTTGCCTCTCTCCATCTCATTTCCACAAACTCATCTGTGAAAGAGGAGGAAACTTACAGATTCCTTACACTGAGTAGACCAACCATTCAGGACTTTGAATATCGCACTTGTTACACTTTTCATCCCACCTCTGGCGAAATACTTGTGCAATGTTATGCAAACCACTTAACCGCTATATGTCTCAAGTGACTCTTTTGCGAAACTGGGAATACTAATACCTTCACTAACTACCCTCATGGGTTGTATCGGTATGAAGTAAGATGTGATAGGAGAGGGGTCTGAAACTGTGAGAACCCTATAATACACGTTGTCATTATTAGTAACCCTGATACAAGTACCACTCCATGACTTCATCATCCTCAAAATCAGCACCTTTGGGAATTGGGAAGGAATATGTAGGGCTTCCCACACCCATGTTCTCAACCAGCATCTCCAGAAAGTACTACAGCCAGACTAAGTCCAGTTCTGTATACAACACGGGAAAACGTCACAGATTTGCATTTATATTTTTATTTAATGATTTTCTTATAACCCCCTTTGGGCTCACTCTGTTGGGTCTTGAATGATTAAAAGCACCCTAGGTTTAGAATGGGATTATGTCTAATTAGTTCCACCTCAATCTTAAAGTTCATCACCCATAACTTCTCCAGCCCACCACCCACCAGTCCCCTGGACCATAAAAACTAACCAGCTACTACTTGAGAATGCGAAAAAAGTTTCAATGAACTTGCTGAAATCTGAGGTTGGGGAGTCTTAGAGATCCCTCCCACCACCCCTAAGTAGCCCTGATGTTATAAAACCCCATCTACTGCTAAAATCCCCTTGCCTTTGCAATTAGATATGTGCTGTTCACCACCGAGTGTTCTAAGAATGTCTTTAAGGGAAGACCTATCACCCAAATAAACTTGCTTTCTGGGATTCTAGAGAGTGAAAAGTGCTGGAATGTGCCTGGTGGCTGCCTTAGAAATGAGAAGAAAACATTTGGCGATGGGAAGCAGGGTAGAGCTGAACTTTTTAAGCTCAGGGGGTGAGGAGAAAGGGCCCGGGGTCCATCCTGTCTGGTGAGCAGTCAATGCACTGCAGGCCTGCTTGCAGGCCAAGTGGGGCTGGAAAGCTCTAATTAGATTAGCGATGTTTTGCTAGAAGGCAGAAAGCTTAAAACATTAACTTTTTAAACAAGTACATCAGTTCTGAGTAAACATTATTCTTTTATTTAGTCGTATGGTCTGAGTCAGCCTATTTCCAGGACAGTGGTAATGCATGCGTTTGATTCCTGAATGCAAATATGCTTTCAATTTCACTATGCAAATCCCCTGATTTTGGAATGCTTCTCCAGGGCTTGCAACTGGCCTATCTGTTGCTCCCTTCTCTCCTGCTTGCTGGGGTTCTGTTCCTGCCAGACGCCATCAGACAGCTGATGGCAGCCCTTGGTAGTCCCACCGGAGCTCCTTTGGGGGAGGTCATCAGGGAGACGTGACCGCTGCTTTGACCCACGAACTGGATCCAGGCAACTGGAGTCTCCTCACCGCTCCCCTGTGCTTGGAATGTGCGTTCTGCTTGCCTTCCCCACTCCCAGAAGCTGCCCCAAGGACATAGCCTTGAGATAGTGATGTGATGTTGAGACTATCTAGACTGTGTACGTGACTGAACTCACTTAAGGCCTCTATATAAACTTTGAAGATTCTGGCAGAGAGTGTGCCCAGATCTACTCATTTTGCAGCCACCCAAGATGAAATTTGTATGTAAGTTCCCTTGCTCATTAAACCTGCCTCCTCCCGATCTGTAGTGACCTGCCTTTCTTTGCTGTTTCCCCTGCCCTCCATGTATGAAGGACTGTTTCATATTACACTCAGCAAGCTCCCAGGATTCACCAGGTCCCAGGCTCCTTGTCCCGATGGCCAGAATGGCACTCTGTTGTCTACGGGAAAAAGCCTACATTTTCAGTAAGTCCATAAAATTAATCCAATTTTTGTATTCATATCGTGAGGGTCATGAATATTTTTTAAAAGGAGCCATCAGAAGCAAAATCTAGAAAGATTACTGAAACCCACACAGATCTGATTAGAATTCTAAGGCTATGGTGCCGAGCGTGTGACTTTGGTCAAGACTGGTTTTTGCATTTGTGAAATGTGGATATTTCATAATCTTCAGGTTTAAAGATTAAGACAACATACAAAGACTAGCTCAGTGACTGACTTTTACATTCGTAGCCCACATTAGTTCCCTTACTCCCCTTTCTGTTCCTTTGTGCTTCAGGTGAAGAGCGGGAAATAAAGGTGACATGTGCAGACTGAATCCACCATCTCTCCTTCAGGGATGAGAACCTGTAGGACTATGTGGGACCTCAAATGTCCCCCTTTCAACATCATCTCCCACTAACTCAAGCAAACCTGCACCCAATATTCCAGCCATACTCATCTTTTCAGTTACAAATGTGCCTCTACTTCCATGCTTTCATGAGTTCCCCCTCTCGACTTCCTTCCCAGCTTTCTTTGTATAGCACTATACTCAATTCCAATCTCAATTCCCTGGTAAAGTCTTCCCTGCTTGCCTCCTCCTCAGCCCCACAGTTACTCACACCACCACCCCCAAACACACACCTATCTGTGCTTGTAACAGTGCAGGAGTGTTGTTATCATTTAGCCTACTGTGGTATCATTGGGTCTTCATTTCTCCCTGGGTCTTGCCAGACTATGGGCTACTCAAGGGCAGAAATGTGTATTTGAATCCCTAGAATCTAACACAGTACACAGCACACATTCAACACGGAATAAATAGGTACTGAATGAATGCATGAATGAACGTCATGACTGAGCAGCTCTCTAAGTACAGGATGGAAAAGGACATGAAAGAAAATCAGTCCAGTCAAATGTTCCCTACTGACGACACACCTTTCCTCCAAAGGATCTCAGATGCCTTCTGAGATCTTACCTCTAAACTTCTGTGGAGTGTAATAATGTCCCAGACACGACTCATGAGTCCACTGAATAGTGGTGCCTATGCCTGTGGCACATAGGCTCCGCAAATGCCCCAACCCCTTAGTTTCATGCTCCAGTCCTTCACAATCTCCTAAAGGGAAAGAAGAAATGTGAGTGATTCTAAGTCAGCTGTAGCCAACAGAGCAGAGCAAAGCAGACAGAAGGGAGATGGGATGTTTTTGCTACTGCCTCCTCAGAGACATGCATGGTCCTTCTTGTGAGGGCAGAAAAGAGATCTGGGGAGAAATCAGTCGTCTTTGCTGGGTAGTTCCACCCCACCTTAGAATATGGCTGTCCCACAAAGAGCTTCCCATGTGATGTATGTCAGCTGTCACTGAGCCACGTTACAAAGTTATAGCCAAGTTACAAAGTCAGGGCATTCTGCGAGTTGTGAAACATGCCAGATCTAGAGTTATAAGCAAGGTACCTACCGAAGGAGTAAAACAATGACTTTCCCCTTTCCCTCTTTGCACCTTCACTCCATTCCTTTCTCTTTTTCTTCAATTTCTTCTAAAATGCAGTTGGAGTTGGCAGTGGGTCATGGGAAGGTGAAATGCAAAGAAGAATGTTTAGAAAAACGTAAAGAGTTGTCCCCCAGGGTCAGTCAGCTGATTGTTCTAGCCTATGCCCTGACTTTCTGAGGAACTAAAGGAATAGCTTGGAAAGTACAAGTGACTTTCATGATATCAACTGCAAAAGTAAGCTATGTCCCATGAGAAATTTACTAGCTTTAAGTCTGTATTAGTGATTGTGCCTCTACGAATTTAACTAATCCTTCCTATACATACCAATATATACTACATTGTTGACATTGATATAGGTCAATTTATTTTAAAAATGATTTCCAAACATATACAATGTTATGATCGGATTTTTCCTCTAGTTCAGGGCTTTTAACAGATTTTTAGAAAGTAGTAACAGTTTTGTTTCAGATCAGTTGAGATAAGGTTGTCAATGTAGTATTTTATAACAGTAAAGACATTTTTAGAATCACCTATTACCATCATCATTTCATAAAAAAATACTATCTCAGCACCACGAATTAGGACAGATAAAATTGCAGAAAGAACAAAAGAGATTCACCATTCTTATACTGTCGTGGTATACATACACTAGAATGGCCTTATTTTTATCAGTCCCTGCTCCCCAGGGAACTGCTCATAGAGACCAAATCCACTGCATTATAAATAAGGACACTGAGGCTTAGAAAGTTCATGAATACATAGTCATTAAACTCCAACTATGGATAAGTTTCCATTCTTTTTTTTTTTTTAAAGACTTTATTTGTTAATTTGACAGAGGGAGAGATCACAAGCAGGCAGAGAGACAGGCAGAGAGAGAGGGAGAGGCAGGCTCCCTGCTGAGCAGAGAGCCTGATGCGGGGCTCGATCCCAGGACCCTGAGATCATGACCTGAGCAAAAGGCAGACACTTAATGCACTGAGCCACCCAGGTGCCCCCAATAAGTTTACATTCTGGGTAGGGAAAGAAATTTGGAAACTTTTAAGACAGGCAGCTTCCAGCGATCTTGGAGAGGCAACACATACATTAAACCAAGACATCTATTTATTTCCAACTCAGTTGTCTAGCCGTCTCAGCTATCTGGAACACAGTGAGGAAGTAATATATAAAGAAAGGAAATGTCTTCATAAGCTTAAACTCATGACCTAAAGCTTATGCACATTATTTATAGAAACGCTCTTTCTTGGAGACTCATTGTATTTTTTTTTAAAGCTTTTACTTATTTATTTGCCAGAGAGAGAGAGAGTGAGAGAGACACGGGACTCGATTCCCAGACCCTGGGATCATGACCTGAGCTGAAAGCAGATGATTAACCATCTGAGCCACCCAGGTGCCCCTTGGAGCCTCAATTTAGACAGAAATCTAAAAGTCTTGGTCATCTGGGGATTTATTATTATTGTTATTATTATTATTATTATGATTTTAAATTCTAGTTAGCTAAAATACAGTTTAATATCGGTTTCAGGAATAGAGTACAGTGGTTCATCATTTACATATAACACCCAATGCTTACCATAATAAGTGCCCTCCTTAATACCCAATACCCATCTAAAGAAAGTAAAATAAAGAATGGTATTGACTGTATTAAGGTAAAAAAAAAATCTTGGCCATCTTATGTACTAGCCCATAGTAGATGAAAAGAACAAATCAGAAGACATATCTTGGATGCTACGAAGACCTGTGGAGACAGATACAATTTGGCGGCAATGAAATGCTGACAACAGTGATAGCGATCAACACATGAGATATAAAAACTACTGAAATCAACATGGCACTGGATGAAAAAGCAGAGTCTGGGCCACTTGGCAAGGAGGACAATATCTCTGTACACATAAACAGACCCAGGAGGCACCACTGGGTGAGAGCACAGGATGAAAAGTTATTGTGGCTGGTCAAGAGTCTGATGAGGTAATCAACCTTATGTTGATCAAAGGATCAAAGCATTGTTTAGGAACCTTAAAAATGCCAATTTCCTAAAAATATTTACTCATGTGGAATAGTTCTTTTCACAGCCATGCCTAATAATGGAGGTAGTCCTAGGTTTATAAGTATTCCTATTGTTAGTGAAGTAAGAATTCAAAGGGGCTGGAAGATCTGCCTTTCTACATTATTCAATATCCTTCTCATACAAGGACAGAGAATTGTTGATCTTGTTTAGTGCCTTTTGTGTTAGGGTTATTTGTCCATGTGTGTGTGTTCATGTTTGTCCTCTGTATCTTTTTCTTTTCCCCTCACACTGGTCTTTGTTCTTTTTTGGTGCTCCAGGAATCGAAAGGCCTGTTTTCCTTCTCAGATGAAAATTTATGCCCCTGTTTTTGTGTCTCATCTATTCTCATTAATAATATTTAAAAAATAAAAAAAATGCTAATCTGTCTGCCTGCTGTTATTAGAGAAACTTAAGGTATGTCCACACTTGTCCCCCATATCGGCATCATGGGCAATAAACCCACATTAGTCATTGAACACTGACAATCTCGTTAGGTTTTGCTCATTTTGACGTCTGAGCTTGACAAAGTGCCTTTTGATTCCTAAGGGGTAGGGAAGTGGGTGGGTATAGGCAGTCTCGTAGATGAAAGTGCTTTCAAGCAAAAAAATGCTGACTGGGGAGGAAGAAATAAAGCAACCAGCTTGAGATTTTTTTTTAAACATATTTTGCAGAGGAGCCAGTGGGATGCAAATGGCATACCAGAGCATAAACGTGTACACGTTTTCCAGAGACGTTTACTTCAAATACTCATCACAGATGTTCCCTAATAAAGAACAGTCACCCAGGCCTGGCTGGTGAGTACACTACTTCCTTTTGGAGCTGAAGGGGTCTTTGTAAAGCGGGCCCCAAATCACAAACATCTGAAAGAACCTGCAGCCAATGGAGCCACTGCCCCCACCTTTGTGACAACCCTCTCGTCCCCCCCACCCCCCCACCGAACCCTTGGCCCTGTAGGTGCTGTCTTTGCAATCCCACAGTCCATGCTTTTGAAACATTCAGCGGTCACTCCAGCACCATGATCTCTTTCCTCTGTATGAATGGGTACCGGGACCATTAACACAGACCTGCCCAAGCTGGGTGAGCTGTGTTTATGGGGACTAAGTCAAAGAAGATGACACATTTTCCCAGGATGTCGAGGTTCTAGAGAATTACCCATGTGTGACTCAGAAATAAGATAGGTTCTTAGAAGTATTATAAAAACTATTGAGAGAAAAGAAAATGCTCCAAGAAGATGAGTTAGAAAAAAAGAAAAATTAAGACCAATTGAGTTGGTTTGTTGAATGTTGAAGAAATGGAGGAAATAACTGAATTTTTATGCCCATGCACTGAGGGAGTTGACTTTTTCTCTTTTCAGCACTGAAAAAGAACTTGCACGTAAGACCAGGATTAGGGTGAGAAGAGTGAGGCAAGGTTGTGTAAGTACAGGGTTGAATTGTGTCTTTTTTTTTTTTCTTTTTTAAAGATATGTTTCCTCAGAGAGCTTAAGGTTTACAAGAAAATTAAGAGAGTACTACAGAAATTTTCCATAGAACCCCTGCCCCCCATGCATGCATAGTTCCTCAATTATCAACATGATTCACTGGAATGGTACATTTTTTTAACAAGGATGAACTACATTGAGACATCATAATCACCCAAAATCCCTAGTTTACTTTAAGGTTCACTCCTGCATTGTGTATTCCATGGGTGTGGACAAATGCATAACATGTATCAATTATAATATCATATGAAGTATTTTCGCTGCCCTAAAAATCCTCTGATCTGCCTATTTATCTCTTTCCCCACTCCCCACTCCCAAGCAACCATTGATCTTTTTGTCTTCCAGGTTTTGCCTTTTCCAGAGTGTCATGCAGTTGGCATGACATAGCCTTTTCAGATTGTCTTCTTTTACTTAGTAATATGCACTTACAGTTCCTCCATGTCTTTTCATGGCAGGATAATCCATGTCTTTTTTGCACTGAGTAATGGTCCATTATCTGGTACATCACAGCTTATTTATTCTTTCTACTACTGAAGGACATCTTGGTTGCTTCCAAGTACTGACAGTGACGAATAAAGCTTCTATAAATATCTGTGTGCAGATTTTTATGTGGGCATACATTTTCAACATTTTTACACACATACCAAGGAACACAATTGCAGGATTGTAGGGTAAGGAGTGGATTTAGTTTCATAAGAAACTTCCAAACTGTCTTCCAAAGTGGCTGTACCATTTTGCATTCCCACCTGCTATGAATGAGAACAGTGTTCTTGCTCCAATTGCTCCACACCCTCACTAGCATTTGGCGTTGCCAGTGTTTTGGATTTTGGCCATTCTAATCGGTGTGTAATGGTATCTCACTATTGTGATAATGTGCATGTCCCTGATAACATATGATGCGAATCATCTTTTTATGTGCATATTTGCCATCTGTATACCTTCTCTGGTGAACTATCTTTACATATTTTTGGTCCATTTTTTAATTGGGTTGTTTATTTTCCTATTATGGAGTTTTAAGAGTTCTTTTTATATTCTGAATAACAGTCTTTTATCAGATGTGTTTTCTGCAAACACTTTCAATTTGTGTCTTGTCTTCTCATTTTCTTGATACTGTCTTTTATGGAGCAGAAATTTTAATTTTAATGTCCAGTTTATCAATTATTTTCTAATGATTATGTCTTTGATACTATATCTAAAAAGGCATCACCCTACCTAAGATATTAGATGTGGACTCGTCAAATACGAACTTTATTATGTTGAGGTATGTTCATTCAACACTCACTTTGTTGAGAGTTTTTATCACAAACAGAGGTTTAGTTTTGTCAAATGCTTTTCCTGCATCTATTGAGATGATCATATGAATTTCTCCTATGTTATCTTTTAGAGGAGTTTTATAGTTTTCTGTTTACATATAAGTCTACAACCCATTTTGACTTAATTTTTTAAATATTCCATACACATATACATGCTATAATTTCTTTATCCATTCATCTACCAATGGAGACTTAGGCTGCTTCCCTATCTTGGCTATTCTAAATAATGGTACAATGATACAATGGTACAATGACCATGGAGGTGTATATATATATCAATTCAATTTACTGTTTTTGTTTTCTTCAGATAAATACCTAGAAGTGGAGATAAATACCTAGAAGTGGAAATACCATATGGTGCTTCTATTTTTAATTTTTTGAGGAACCTCCATACTGCTTCCCATAGTAGCTGCACCAATTTACATTCCCCAAAAAAGTGTTAAGAATTCCCTTTTCACCACCTTCTCTACAGTACTTATTATTTCTAGTCTTTTTTGATAATAGCCATTCTGACTGATGTGAGGCAATATCTCACTGTGGTTTTGATTTGCATTTCCCCGATGTGGAGTATATTTTCATGTACCTTTCTTTGACCCTGTGCCTGTATGCCTTTGCTAGAAAAATGTCTTTTCAGATCTTCTGCCCATTTTTAATCCAATTTTTTTTTGCTATTGTATAAGTTCTTCATATATTTTGGATATTCGCTCCTTATCAGATACATGATTTGCAAATATTTTCTATCAGTAGGCTGCTTTTTCATTTCATTGATGGTTTCCTTTGTTGTGTAGAATCTTTTTGTTTGATGTAGTCCTGCTTTTTATTTTTACTTTTGTTGCTTTTCGTTTGGGTGTCAGATTAAAAAGATCATCACTAAGACCTATGTCAAGGAAGTAACTGCCTATTTTTCTTCCTAGAAGTTTGAGTTTCAGGCCTTATATTCCATTGATTTTGAGCTCTGTGTGTGTGTGTGTGTGTGTGTGTGTGTGTGGTTTAAGAAAGTGGTCAGTTTTGTTCTTTTGCATGTCGTTGTCTAATTTTCCCAACACCATTTATGAAGAGAATATATTTCCTCATTGTATATTCTTGCATACCTTGTCATAAATTAGTTGACTGGATATTTATAGGTTTATTTCTGGGCTATTTTATTCCATTGATCTGTATGTCTCTTTATGCCCATACCATGCCATTTTAGGTACAACAGCTTTGTAATATAATTCGAAAATAGGAAGCATGATGCCTCCAGCTTTGTTGCTTTTTCTCCAGATTGCTGTGGCTATTTGGGGTCTTTCATGGTTCCACACAAATTTTAAGATTGCTGGTCTTTTTCTATGAAAAATGCCATTGGAATTTCAATAGGGGTTGCATTCAATATGTATATTGCTTTGGATACTATGAACATTTTAACAATATTAATTATTCTAATCCATGAGCAAGGAATTTCCATTTATTTGTGCCTTCTTCAATTTCTGTCATTAATGTCTTGTAGTTATCAATATATAGGTTTTCGACTTCCTTGGTTAAATATATTCCAAGGCATTTTATTTTTTTGATGTAATTTTAAATGGAATTATTTATTCATTTCTCTTTCTCATACTTCATAATATTAGTGTCCAGAAATGTCACAGATTTTTTTTTTGTATACTGATTTTGTATCCTGCAAGTTTACTGAATTCATTTTTTATTCCTAAAGATTTTTTGATGGAGTCTTTAGAGTTTTCTATGTGTAGTATCATGTCACCTGCAAATAGAAAAACTTCTACTTCTTCCTTTCTGATTTGGAAAATTTTTATTTCTTTTTCTTGTCTAATTGCTCTGGCTAGACTTTTCAATACTATGTTGAATAAAAGTGGTGAGAATGAGAATCCTTGTCTTGTTCCTGATCTTAGAGGAAAAGCTTTCTGCTCTTTGCTCTTGAGTATGATGTTAGCTGTGGACTTGTCATACATGGACTCTATTGTGTCAAGCTATGTTCCCTCTACACCCACTTTGTTGAGAGTTTTTATCATAAATAGTTGTTTAATTTTGTTAAATGCTTTTTCTGCACCTATTGAAATGATCATAAGATTTTTATCTTTTATTTTGTAAATGTGGTGTATATTGACTGATTTCTGGCTTTTGAACCATACTGGTACTCCTAGAATAAATCCCACTTGATCATGGTGTCTGATCCTTATATTATTGATTTCAGTTTGCTAATACTTTGTTGAGGATTTCTGCATCTATCTTTATCAGGGATACCGAGGTAGAATTTTCTTCTTTTGTGGCATCCTTATCTGGTTTTGGTATCAGGGTAATGGGTAGTGTTGGTCTTGCAAAATCAATTTGGAAAAGTTCCCTCCCCTTCTATTTTTCAGAAAAGTTTGAGAAGAATTAATATTAGTTCTTCTTTGAAAGTTTGGTAGAATTTACCAGTGGAAGCTTCTGTTCCAGGACTTTGTCAGGAGGTTTTTACTACTGATTCACTATCCTCACTAGTAATCAGTCTATTCTGTTGCATCATGATTTAGTCTTGGTAGGTTATATATTTCTAGGAATTTATCCATTTCTTCTAGGTTGTCCAATTTGTTGGTGTATAACTGTTACCATTAGTGTCTTATGATCCTTTGTATTTCAGCTATAACACCTCTTTCATGTCTGGTCTTATTCATTCATTCATTCATTCATTCATTCATTTATTCTTGGTGAGTCAGCTAAAGGTTTCTCAATGTTTTTTATATTTTCAGAGTCAGATCTTGTTTCATTGAATTTTCTATTTTCTTCTTAGTCCCCATTTCGTTCAATTGGCTCTAATCTTTGTTATTTCCTTCCTTTTCTATTAACTTTGGACTTTGTTCTTTTTCTAGTTCCTTGAAGTGTAAAGTTAGGTTGTTTGAGATTTTTATTTTTGAGGTAGTCATTGATTGCTAAGAACATCCCTCTTAGAACTGCTTTTCCTTCATCTTTCCTTCATTCTAAATTTTGGAATGTTCCTTTTCCATTTTCATTTGTCTCAAGGTATTTTTTTTTTCTGCTCTCTTAATTTCTTCTTTGACCCATTGGTTATACAATAGCATATTGTTTAATCTCCACATATTTGATAATTTTCCAGTTTTCTGTATGTTATTAATTTCTAGATTCATACCTTGGGGGTTGGACAAGATGCTTCATATGATTTCAATCCTCTTAATTGTATTAAGACTTTTTTGTCACCTAATGTATTATCTATCTTGGAAAATGTTCCTGTGTACTTGAGAAGAATGTGTATTCTGTTGCTTTTGGATGGAATATTCTTTAAATATCTGTTAAGTCCATCTGTTCTAAAGTGTCATTTAAGGCCAATGTTTCCTTATTGATTTTCTGTCTGGATGATCTATCCATTGTTATAAGTGGGCTATTAAACTATCCCACTATTATTGAATTGCTCTGTAGTTCTCCCTTGAGGTCTGTTAATATTTGTTTTATATATTTAGGTGCTCCTGTGTTAGGTTTGTAGATATTCACAAATGTTATATCTTCTTGTTGGACTGACTCCCTTATCATTATGTAACAGTCTTCTTTTTCTCTTTTTACGGTCTTTGTTTTAAAGTCTATTTTGACTGATACAAGCATAGCTACTTCATCTTTCTTTCAGTTTCCATTTGCATGGAATATATTTTTCCATCCCTTTACTTTTATTCTGTGCATGTTCTTACAGCTAAAGTGAATCTCTTATAGGCAGCATATATAAGAAAGTCTTATTTTTGTATCCACTCAGCCACTCCATGTCTTTTGATTGAATCATTTAGCCCATTTACATTTAAGGTAATTACTGATAGATACGTGTTCTTTGCTATTTTTTATTGTTTTCTAGCTGTTTCTGTAGTTCCTCTGTCCCTTTCTTCTTCTCTCTTCCTTTGTGCTTTGAAGACTTTCTTTAGTGATATATTTATATTCTTTTCTCTTTATCTTTTGTGTATTTGCTATAAATTTTTGCTTTGCAGTTACCATGAAGTTTATATGGAACAATTTATATCTATAACAGTCTATTTTAGGTGGATAACAACTGAAGTTTGATCCCAAGGTAAAGCTTAATATTGCTCATGCCCCCCTCTGTTTTATGTTTTTGATGTCACATTTTACACCTTTTTATCCTGTGCTTCCCTTAACTAATTACTGTGGTCATAGTTATTTTATCATTTTTGTCTTTTAACCTTCATACTAGCTTATGTCATTACCATATATTTACTTTTCCATTGAGATTTACTCTTTCATATGTGTTCTCATTACTAATTAGCTCTTTTCTTTTTAGCCTAAAGAAATTCCTTTAACATCTGTATAGCTGGTGTAATGGTGATGAACTCCATTAGCTTTTGCTTATCTAAAAAACTCAGTTTCTCCTTCACTTTTAAATTATAACTTTGCCAGGTAGAGTATTCTCAGTTGAAAGGGTTTTTTGTTGTTTTTTTTCAACACTAGAATATATCATACTACTCTTTTCTGGTGAGCAACATTTCTGCTATAAGATCTGCTGACAGTCTGATAGAGGTTCCCTGTATATGACAAGTAACTTTTCTCTTGCTTCTCTTCATATTTTTTCCTTGTCTTTAGCTTTCAAAATTTTAATTATAATGAGTGTTGTAGGTCTCTTTGTGTCCTTCTTATTTAAAACTCTCCGGGCTTCCTGATTCTGGAAGTCTTCTTCCTTCCAGAGGTTAGGGAAGTTTTCAGCCATTATTTCTTCAAAGAACATTTCTACCCCTTTCTCTTGTTCTTCAATGACTCCCTTAGTGCAAATATTAGTCTGTTTGATGTTGTCTTATAAGTTCTTTTAAGCTCTCTTCATCATTTCTTCATTCCTTCTCTCTTTTTTTCCTGTTGCTTGGGTGAGTATCCACCACCTTGTCTTTGAGTTGACTTATCCTTTCTTTTGCTTCATCTCATTTGCTGTTGAAACCCTCTACCATATTTTTAAGTTCAGTTATTGTATTCTTCAGCTCTGTGACTTCTGTTTGGTTCTATCTTACATTTTCTAACTTTATTGAAGTTCTCCCTGTGTTTATCCATTCTTCTTCCTAGTTCTATGGGCCTCTTTCTGACCATTACTTTGAACTCTTCATTAGGTAAACTACTTATCTCTCCTTGATTAAAGCTTGTTTTCTCCTGTGGTTTTGCCATTCTTTAATCTGGAAACTGCTTGATTCTGTGTTGGTTTCTATACTGTAGATGAAACAACCACCTCTTCCAATCTTGAAGGAATGGCCTTGTATAGGAGATGAACCTTGTTGTTCAACCCTGCCTCAGTTCTTGGTGTCTCTCAAAATTTTGTGCTTCCCCCAAGTCTATTATATTGTTAACAGCTCCCCACTGAGTGTACCACTTGGTACACTGAGAATGTACCAAGACTTGTCAGTGTCCCAAAGGGGAGGATCTCAATACTTAGACTCAGACTGACTGAAAGCCAGACCTCAGGCATCAGGTTTTAAGAATCTCATGCTCTACCAACTGAGCTGGCCGGGTGCTCAGTCATCAGGTTTTAAAAGTATGCAAATATAAACTGTTCTATGCAACTACAGGTATAAGCCCTAGTGACCACCAGAGTCAGGGGATCTAGAGGCTCCCCCTGGGTGGCAGTCACAAAAATCAGAGCTCCAGACAAATGAATAAGCTCTTTCCTGAATGATACCAGTGAGGTGGAGCAAGGCAGAGGGAGAGTGCTGAGATGATGTCCATAGCCCATATTGGTTTCTTCAAGTATTACACTAGAATATTCTTTATCTTGATTACTGAGTTTTTTGCTGCCTTCTTAAATTTGCACCAAGTTAAGCGCCTTACTCTTGTTCTGTCTCTGCTTGTTCAGCAGAATTATCCTTTATTATAAAATCCTACCATGTGCTATTACAGCATAGCAAAAAGAATATTTAGCTCTGAGTAAGTCATACATAAGTCATAATGATCTGAGCCCCCCATTTCTTCATTTTCAAAATGGAGTTAGAACATTCAAAATAGTAAACAAAGCCAAATGAAATCATAGGTCTGAAATTGTCTTTGAAAATGTAAAGCAATGTATGCTAAGGCACTATCATGGTGCCATAACTTTTATGATATTTTATTTGTTTAGGTGTCACAAGAACACTTGATAAAAGCAGTAATAAAATCAGCCAAATCCATTTTTTCAAGGCATTAAAAATATATGCCTGTTATTATATAGAGCTTTCTCATTTATAGTGTAAAGGGAATAAAAGTTGCATATGCCCTTCAAGCCCAGGGAATAATACCAAGGAGTCAAATGTCAGGGAGAGGGACAAGATGACTTGTCCACTGCAAAATACAATTACATGAGAAGTAGGATGATCAATTTCTAGGGATTCTGAGGGGTCTCTTGAGACACATGGCTATTGGTGGTAAAACTGGGAAAGTCTTGAACAAATTGGGAGACAAGTTCATCACTCTGAGAAGCATGATGCAGACACTGGAAAGAGCCTACACTAAGAATCAGATGCCAAATATTCTTCTCTTAGCTGATGTAGTAATTCTGGGCAAATCACTTAACGTCTAGTCCTTGGCTCCTCTGTGTGCAAAACTGGGGATTTGGACCTAATAGCTACCTAAACAGTACATATATGAAGCATGTACCATATTTCAGATATGAGAGTTGCTCTATAGATTTTACGCCATTGAATCCTCCCAACAACATTATGATGTAAGTATTATTATTACTCTTCACTAGAAGATAAGAACACAGAATATTATGAGAAATCAGGATTCAATTGACACCAAGTGAGGCAGGGTATCCCAATCATGTTAAGCATGGCTTCTTGAGCTTAAGCTCAATTCCCAGCCCCACCACAAGCTGGCTGGTTACTTTGAGCAAGTTCCTTAACCTTTGTGCCTCAGTAATATGGGGGCTTCTTTTAGGGTCATTTGAGAGTGCTTCAAATGGTGCCTGGTACAAATTACTGATTCTGCAAGTGCTTGTTAAATAAATAAATAAGGGGACGCCTGGGTGGCTCAGTTGGTTAGGCAGCTGCCTTCAGCTCAGGTCATGATCCCAGCATCCTGGGATCGAGTCCCACATCGGGCTCCTTGCTTGGCAGGGAGCCTGCTTCTCCCTCTGCCTATGCTCGCTCACTCTCTCTCCCACTCTCTCTCTGACAAATAAATAAATAAAATTTAAATAAATAAATAAGGGCTCTTGTGCTCTTAAACACTGCACAGAGTCCTGTCCATCTCAAAGATCTCCTTCAGGTCTTTACAAGGCTATGATTTTATAAATGGCCATGTCTCCTTATACACTCAACTCCACATAAAAGTAGAAAACAGAGACTGCTAAATGCAAAGCATTTCTGTGATAATAAAAAACTAATAGACTACCCTCATTTCCAAACTATAGTCTCAAAGAAAACACTGCTGATTCTCATAGAGTGTCTGTGTGATTGAGAATCTGTGAATTCACTCCTGGGCATCTTTAAAAAGAAAAGAAATCAGCACAACATTTGTGTTGTGCCTTGACATTAAATCTGCAGGCCTTTGCCAATTTGTAAGTCATTCGGAACCTTTAACACCACTTAAGCTTAGAAGTTTCTTTGT